>NC_072731.1:254068751-254182369 GCF_026930045.1 Uloborus diversus
ATCCCCCTCATTCCGTGGATAATCGGGAGTGTACTGTATTTACAAGTATGGAATCCAAAAAGTATTTCCTCAAATATCTCAGAACCTCATTTCTGCAGATGCTGCGCTTTTACCTTCCCATGGCAGTGCACCATTCGAGAAATTCACAGCTTGAGAACTCAGGAAGTTATAATCGAGTTCTCGATTGGTCTTGAACAATCGTGTGGTTCGATTATGAGAACTTCATTAACACATCACAAGTTTGGAAGGCGCAAAAGTAGCAATAATGTTCGACTTATTGCCTTTGCTACACTCAGGCCACATTTTAAACGGTTTGTGTTTGATGTGTTGAGCCTTTTACGCAAGTTTATGTGCACTATTGTTAAATGATTCATTTTCGCCGAAGATTCTCGAGTCTTCAGTCGAAGGGAGTATTTCGCTAACACTACACAGTCAACTCTCGTTAACTTGAAGTCCTCAAGGGACCAGTGAGCGGCACCACAGGGGGCTATGGCCTTCTCCAATAGTCGAATAAGATTTTCAAAAACGAGAACCAGATCATGAGTTAAAAATTCTGTTAACTGTACCATCAGCTTTTGCATTGGAGAAATTTTAATATTTTTTGTTCACCACCCCTTTTTCCTCTCAACCCATCAAAAAAAAAGAAAAGAAATTCTTCTGAAAGAAAAATTATATTAATTTTTAGTAAGTTACCGCCCTGTAGCCAGAAAAGCTAAGGCAGAAATAAGTGAAATACACCGCCAGCTCAGGCGGTGTATTTCATATATAACTTTATTTGATTTCGAAACTAACGTTTCGTTTGAAAAAGCAACAATATAAATAAAGCAGTTAAGGTGTATTTAACTCGCAAAGCGCAACAAGACTTCGTTTTTTTCCCCTTTGATCCATAACCGAATTCCTTAAAACTTCGATGTTTTAATTTTATTCTTTTTTCAAACACTGCATTCAGAACGAATTTAATTCTTTGATTAAAAATCTATTACGATTTTGGTTTGCATAGGAACAAGGAAACAAATACACTTGGGAATCAACATGACCATGTTGACATCTTTACCAAAGCAGGGCCGTAGTCTGAGGCTGGCATTATGGTGCTATGCCCTAGCTTTTGGTAACTAATGCCCTACCATTAAAATTACCGGAAAAATGTCAAAATCCCGTGGAAAGTTCCCAATGCCCCCTCTCAATAATATAACAAAAATCCGCTGAAGTTGCGCGTTAGGAACTTGCAATTTTTTAAACTTTCTAAAGGAGAGCACCTAACTCTATCCCTTCCACAATTGCGCAATGGGGCTTTCCGCGATTGCCTACTGCGCAGATGCACGAGAGTGCCTGCGTTCATATGGATATAGACAGTCGTAAAGGCATGACTGGAAAAAACCTCCTGACCGAATAGCGGGATAACTTTATGGCATATCTTTTAACCGCTATTCGGGAAAAGGGCAAATTGGCTGCCCATCATGTATATTGTGTCAGTGAGTAGAAAAATAAATCATTTGTGTGTTGTGAACATGGTCTCTTCAACTCGCTCCGTCTCCAAAAGTTGATTTATGGAAAATGTGAAAAAGAAGTAGCGAAACTCCTTTTCACTAACGTCATCAAAAATTGCCTACTATTGCGCTTCTAGGATTTTAATTTTGAGGAAGTTACTGGGGAAAGCTTACCGAACCTCCTCTCTCTCTCTAAAATCAGTAATGAAGGTCCAAAATTGCAATTTTTTTTTTTTTAGAACTTCAGTTTCAAAAATTTTGGGGGAGTGTTTCCAATTCCATACTTTCACCTGACAGCATGAAAGATGGCTTACAATTGCGTTTTTAGAACTGCGATTTCTAAAACTTCTAGAGGAAGAGCCCCCAAACCCCTTCACCTAACAACATCGAAGATCATTTGACGAGTAGCGAGTGCGTTTTAGGAACTTCAGTTTCAAAAAATTTGCAGGGGAAATGTTTCCGACTCCCATCCACTCCCTCTCTTACCTAACGTTAGGGAAGATGGCCCACAAATGAGTTTTAAAACGTATTTTTCGAAGACTTTAGGCGGGAAGAAATTGAAACTTCCCTTTTCCCTACAACTACAATCATCAAAAATAGTCTGTTACAGTCAACTCTCTATAACTTGAAGTCCCAAGGGACCGGTTAAAACGTTTGAGTTATGGGAAGTTTCCACAAGTTTCAAGAGTTTGGGACCCGATGAAAACTTCGAGATAAAGGAATATTCGAGTTACCAAGATTCGACCGTATTCTATTTTTGGAACTTTCTTTTTAAAAAATTCTGAAGAGAAGTTCCAAAACTCATCCTATACCCTGACTTCATCAAAGACGGAAAACAATCAATTGTGATTTTCTTTTACTTCAATTTAAAAAAAAAGTTCTTGGGGAGAGCAGTGCCGGATTTAAGGGGGAGCAAGCCGGGAGGTAGTTGTTCCGGGCGGCAAATTCCGCGGGGCCGAAAATTCATCCTATTTCTGTGTGTGTGTGTGTGTTTTTTTTTTTTTTTTTTTTTTTTTTTTTTTTTTTTTTTAAATTTTGAATCGCGATACAAAACTTGAAGGTAGATGGGTAAGGGCGGCAACTTCCAAATTTGCCCTGGCACGGAAAAATCGAAAATCATGACAAGTAACGAGATTTAAGACTGCAGTTACCTCATGTGCAGGTGGCGTATATACATTGTGTGTCTGGAAAGCAATGTTAGCGAGTCGATTGCAAGACATTTATTGATCTGACAATTAAAATACATAAAGGTTTCAAAACCGACTTTTTCTTCTACTAAGTCAATACAGTCGACTCTCGGTAGAGCCTGATTACTGGATAGGCAACTAGGCCGTGGCCTAAGACCCCCGCTTTTTAGGGACCCTGTAGGCTATAACTGTTTTTATGCAATGGCTAAAATTGTAATGTTTGACTACAAAGCGGCCCCAAAAAAATGTTTAGCCCAGGGCCTTATCACATTATTAATCGGGCCCTGACTCTCAATAACTCGAAGTCTTACAACTCGAATATTCTTTATCGCGAAGTTTTTATTCAGTCCCAAAATAATTTAACGTTTTCAATACATAGTTATCTCTATATATCGAATGCACTGTTCCATTTTAGTCAAAGCGATTCGTTTCCATTTCATGCATAAAAATGCAGCAAAATATGAAAAAAAGTGTCCCCCCTCCCTTTAACACATTGCTTCGCTTATCAGCTTGTGCGAGGGAGATAATTCATTTACAGTAGTGGTCCTTAACACACAGTGTTACGAGATTACGTGAGATAGGGCTGATTGGGCTATTTTTTGCAGTGGCTGACAACTTAAAATTTTATTGCTGGCAAATCTTCGGCAAAAATTGAAAAACGTCGTCTTTATTTTCTGGATGGATAAAATAATCTGCTTTTAGGATAAAGAGACGTTCAGAAGCAATATAAACTGAAATCAAGGGAAAAGAAATTTGGTCATCGACACACAACATAACGTTTTAAGATGCGATAAAAAAAAATGGAAGGAGTCAAATATAACTTCCTTTTTCGAAGTTATTTCAAAAAAAGTATTATCTGTAAAGGTATTTTTTCGTAGAAGTAATAATGAATTTTATTCAAATTATAAGAGTTATAGTCGCCATGACATACTATTCCTGAAGAAGAAAATAACTAGTATGTTGTGGCCATCACGAAACTTTCTTCTATATTTTTCTTTTTTTTTTTTTTCTTTCTGATCCCTCCCCATGCTTGACGAGGAAGCAATATTCCCAACAAAAACAAAATGACACATGCAAAAACTTGACGACTATCCCAGTGTCTGAATTATTGCAAAAGCAAAGCAAAGAGCGAAAATTGAAAGTTATTTTAAAAGCCTTGCTTGAATGAATTACAAATATTTTATTTGTTAACAAACATAAGATGGCAACAGTTCAAAATTTTAAATCATTGAGATAATATTTCCTACCATTTCCATACAATTAAAATCACGAGAAATACGCAGACGACAATCTATTACGATTTATCTTTCTTATTGTTGCATTAATAAAAATATTTTTATTCGCAAAAAAAAAAAAAAAAAAATCAACACCTCTTGGAGCGATCGGCGTCAAAATAGAACCAAAGCCTGTTTACATATGGATTCACATATATTCCAAATTTCAACCAGAACGTAGCATTACTTCTTGAGATAGGGCACTCAAAATGGAAAAAAAGAACGGGTGATTGCGCTACCCCCCTTTTAGCTGTTTACACAAAAATAAAATCAGTGCTTATACCCACTAAGGGCTACTTGCCGATAAATTTTTCTTTCATTCCGTTCATTATTTCTTGAGATACAGCAGTCACAATTGACGACAAAAAACGTTCTACAGCTCAACCCCCGTTTGAGTTATTGACACCAAAATTGAATCAGCACCTGTTCCTGTTAATACCAACATATGGACCAAATTTTGTTTGATTCCGCCAGTAACTTCCTGAGGAATAGCAAGCACGCGTAACTCGAAAAACGTCCCATTGCTCCACCCCCCTTGGAGGAATTCGCGCCAAAAACTAATGGGCACAAGTTCACATAGGGGCACATATGTGTACTAAATTTCGTTCGATTTCATGCGGTAGTTTTTGTTGTAGAGCGGCCACAAAAAACTGGTCACACACAGACGTGACACACATACATACACACACACACACACACACATACATACATACACACACACACAGACAGACAGACATTTTCCAAAAATGGTCGAAATGGACTCAGCACACTTCAAAACGTTCGAATCCGTCAAAATTCGAAATTCGAAAATTTGCACGAATCCAATACTTTCTTCTATATATTAGATATAGAAGAAAGTAAAAATTATTATTGAGATGGCTGGCCGAGTTTTCAAGAGTTGATTGTATATCGCTTCCAACGATGCTTTGGACGATACGGAGAATAATGACAGACATTTTCATGGAAGAAAAATCGAAGATCCAGCAGATGTTATTGCTGTGAAAGGTGGCGGTATGGAAACAAGCAGTGTTGTAGTTGTTGGGTAGATTGTAGTATATTTTTGTGGTAGATATTTGGTTTAACTGAATCGATTATTTCAGAAAGGGCGTAAGTCCAATGGATTCCCGTAAGACTTATGCCCTGTCTGAAGTAATCGATTCAGAAAAAAACGCAAATGCTATGTAAATTGGTTACAAACCAGCTTTTTTTTTTTTTTTGTGGCGAGTCCTTGCCCCTGCAAACCCCTAAGAGAGTTCCCCCAATTCCCTCAACTAGAGAACCAGAAACACGTGTAATATGATTCAGAGGTATTTATTTTGAAGCTGGACAAAGTCTACAGGAGCCTGATAGTTGATACCTTCAATTTCCCTGAAACTTTCAGGGTGTATTATTAGTAGTCATTAGAAAAGGTGAAGCTTTTTTCCTCTCAAATTTAACTTGTTGGCCCTTGAGTACAGGGTAAAGTTTAAGGTCGTGAATATGTGGTACTAAATATACGATCGTTTTGGTTCAAAAGCAATGTGTGACCCATGCGATTTTTTAAAAATATGGATTCTACTTTATATTAGGTACAGATCTGCATAAATAATTTGGTGGCTCACTCTTGCCTTTGGGGGGCAAAGAATAATTGAAAATGCTATGTGGTTACTTTTTTTGCTCTGTTTGTGTCTGTATACCTATTAAAGCCTTGAGTGACCCTCGAAAATAAGTATAGGATGAATTACTCACTATAGCATAGTGCTCAGAAAAACCGAAAATAACATGGGTTACTCGTTGCTTTAATAGTTTAACTGTCTAAAAGTTGAAGATTTTTTTTTTTTAAATGGTCAAGTTTCAGGGTCAATAACTGTACGCGACGAGTCAATAACCTGTTGATACAGCTGTATATAGAGTCCATCTGGCGTAGTTTAAATAAGGTCCAGGTTAAAAACCCATGCCAACTCATCAACTTTTTAAATTACACGGTCTCAAAGTTGATAATTTGAAACAAAAAGAATCAAAGTTTTAGGTCAATTACTCTACAAGGCCTGAGTCAATAACTTTGAGCAAGAGCTGTAATTATACTCACGTGGTGTAGTAGACTCATGTCAGATACCCATAGAATCTAATCAGTTTTCTTAATTGCATGGTCTCAAAAATGATGATTTCAGTATAAAAGAACGTTTTTTCACGAGTTTACATGCGTGTTACAAAAAATCCAATGAACTCAAACTCACAAAAATACTAGAACGTATAAACAACCAAATGTACTTTAAACTAACAAAATTTCATGCTTCCAGTGGGATAAAATGTTCTGCAATCTTAACCACAACATGGCAATTTGTTTCACAAAGCTGGTCTGCCATTTTGGAGCACTATTTTTTGGAGATCCTAGATCCTCAGGTTTCGGATCATGGAAGCTGAAAATTTGCAAAGGTTAGTTTCAAAGAAAGCTCTAAACCTCAACAAAATTTCATTCAATTCGAAGATGATCGAGCAGGGGCAATTTGAAAAATCAGGTCGATTGACGTCAGTGAGTTTAACTCTAATTTTTTAATATTATGCACGATCATTTCCGAATTGGATGAAATTTTATAGAGGTTCAGACCTTTGAAACTAACTTATGAAAATTATCAGCTTCCAAGAACCAAATCCTGAGGATATAGGATCTCAAATAAAACGTAGTGCTCCAAAATGGCGGATCAGCTTTGAGAGACAAACTGCCTCGTTGTAGTTAAAATTGCGGAAAATTTCATCACACTGGAAGCAGTTCAAATTTTGTGCTCCAGGGGGGGGGGGGCACTTTGAAAGTTTGGGGGGGGGGGGCAAGGAAGTATTTAAAGGGGCGAGGCACTTTAAGAGTTCGGAGGGGTCAAGAGCGTATTTAAGAAGTGGGACATGACCCTCTCCCTCCCCCCCCCCCCCAAGAAATAAATTTAAAATTACCATCTCTGAATAATTTTATAACTTCAATTTGCAAAGTTACCCTCATGTTTGGCATGCTCGCCCCTCCTCAAATAAACCTGTGTGCGTCCACCGGCGGGACAATATGAGTTTTAAAAAAATACTCCTGGTTCATTATATCTCTCCCCTAAAAATGTAACAGATCAAAAGACTGACAGTACTGCAATATTATGAAAAACAAAAATTTTTATGGGAAAAAAAAAGTAATGAAAACATTTCTTAATGACTAAAATATACACTAAATCACTAAGCGAGAAAAATTATTATCAAGTTTCATATTGACGGTCCTCCGTCAATGTAAATGCATAAGAAACTTTTAAATTTATAAAACACCGAACGAAGCATAAATATCATGTAATCTCTTATATAATTTAAAACTGAGCGTATCTATGTATGTCCAAGCTTCTTTTCCCGAACGACAGTGAACTGACCATCGAACCAGGTATCGATGGATTCGTAATCTTCCCGTCTTCATGTTTGGCTATTTAACAAAATCCTCCGATAATAATTAGCGGAGATATCAATTTAAAATTATTAATTACTAGTGATACCCGCACGGCTTTGCCCGTAATAGAAAAATCAAAAGGTCTTTTGGTTCGCCTGTATATTTACAAATAATGTATGGGGAATTTTCTCGCCAATTGGCTTGCACCGACGTTACAGTTCCACGTTATGATAATTTCGTATCTCGCCAATTGGCGTGTGCCCATGTTACGGTTCCACGTTATGATAATTTCGTAATTTATGATAGTTTTTTTCTTAAAATTGGAATAAAAAAAGAACCACATCGAATTTTCGAAAAATCGCTTCGAGGTGCACACCCCCATGCTACATACTAACTTAGAGCCAAATTTCATGAAAATCGGCCGAACGGTTTAGGCGCTATGCGCGTCACAGACATCCAGACATCCTCCGGACAGAGAGACTTTCTGCTTTATTATTAGTAAAGAAGATAAAGATTAGTGGAAAAATAATTTTTGAATTTGGGGAGTTTTGATAGAAAACATCGCTTTTTGGGGAAAAGTTGGAAGGGAATTGGGGAATTCTGGATTTGACCATCTGGCAACACTAATCTAGAAGTAAAATTTCTTGCAATTGGTTTTTAAAGCATTGAGGCTTTGTCTGTAGCAGGGCATTTAAAATATTATTTAACTTTTGATTAGGTTTTCGCAAGTCGATGTTTTCATGTGCGAGTTTAATGGATGTGTAGTCTTAAAAAAAATCTGACTCTTACTGGTTTTGTTAACGTTATTTTTAAGAGTGAATGATACGTTTGTTTTAATAGCGATATTGAAGAATATTTCTCTTATTTTAAAGGGTGTTTTTTACGCTATTAGACCCATTCTAATTAATATTTTCAAAACTATTCCAGACGAGGATTTTAAAGAGAGGGTGGTCGACGCTCTTTAAAAACTGTTACCTTTATTATATCGGAGATACGGTATTTTTCCGTTATAAGTATGTTACGGCACATTATTAATCTTGGCGATTGTTTTTGTTTAGCTTACTGTTAGCATGATTAATTAAACCTACGTAGAAGGATTTTTTTTTTACACTTACGCTTGGTTTTTTTTTCTTTATTCAATGGACTTCCTTTAAATTGTTAACAAGGGCACTGCCGTGCGGTACTGCTAGTTGCAAATAAATTTTTGAACTAAAGAAAAAAATAATAAAATAAAAAATAAAATTTCCCTCGAAATATTTTGTTTTTGACTCTGATTGGAAAGATGATCGGTAGGACAGTAAAGACTTAAGTATGGAGACTTAAACAAGTTCACACGTTAGAGGGCTTCACGTTCTAAAACGATTACGAAAAAGTTCTAAAATGATAAATCTGTTCTTCAGAGAAAATCCGCGTAGATTTTCAAAACTTTTCTAATTGGCTAAAAGTCTTGTTGGCCTAAAAACTGTGGGATGACATAAGGGGGGAGGGGTGGTAAAATATGCCGAATTTTCAGCCATTTCTTTCGAAAAGAAGACGTTAATGACACCATGGTTTTTGTCACATTAAAGAGGAATGAACATACAGTGGCTCCCAAAAGTGTTCGTACACCTTGAAATTTTGTAGTAAAACCAAAATAACGCAAAACTGAATTCGAATATGAAGTCCAAATTTTTTTCACACCATTCCTATGCCATTCTGAATAAAACCCAGTAGTTATTTTCAAAATATTGCCAGATTTTATTTTTTAAATTTGTCAAAAAACGAAGAGACAGAGAAAAAATACGCCACAAAAGTCATCGTACACTGAAATATTTTCGAATAAATTCATAACTAAAATTATCATATGTGGTTTTTTTTATTATTTTTGCATTGTAATGAAACTATAAAGTCATTTTCCTTTAATTTTTTGTGTATTTATTCCCTAATATTCTGCTTATTATTTTTAAATGGCAGGTATGCGTAGAAAACAACAAACACGGCTCTAAATTTGATTTTTTCCCTCACAGTAGCCATAAATTGGTTTGAAATGTCTCTAAATATACCATTATATAGTGAAGTGCTTGATAAAATGCTTTAAAGACAAGAATCGGATCGAAAACAAGGTAAGAAAAGGTCAACTGGCAAAGTTAACAAAGCGTGATCGGAGGTTTACAGTTAAAAAAAATATGAAAAATATACATTTCAGAACTGAAAAAGTTTTTGCAGAATTGAATGAAACATTTTACGTTTAATTTTTACCTAAATTTGTTCGCCAAGTTCTCTGATTAGCTGTATTAAATGGGACCCCTTCCCGCAGGAATTTTCTTGTTCATGAGGAAAACAGCAAGCTTGCGCTTTCCGTCGTAAAATCAATGATAAATAAGCTCAAAACGTTCTGGAACAACTTCTTACTTGTAGATGAAAATATATTCAACATTTTGGGTTAAATTGTTGTATAATTGTAAATGGAAGAAAAAAATGAGGAATAGAACTTGAGTTGTATCAGTTAATCAGGTCCGTTAAGGTGTTCTTGCGTGAGGGTGCATCTCAGCATCAGGACTTGGAAATTTGGAATTTTTTGATGAAATAATGAATTATGCTGTTCATTTAAATATTTTAAAAAACAATTTTAAACTATTAGCCCAAAATTTGGTAATCGGAAACAACTTTGTTTTTTTTTATCAAGATAACGATAAGAAGCACACGTTCGCGTTTGGTGCCTCAAAATTTGCCCTTAAACTTAGAAATATCTCCTCAATTGCCAGATTTAAAATTAATGGAACATATTTGGAGATATCTGTTGGCCAGATTACGAAAATACACCATTGAAACAAAAAGCGAACTAGAAACAGTAAGACTCGTAGTGCGGCTGAACACTTACTCAGAAATTGCACAAAAAAGAAAGAAAAAACAATGAAATCTATTCTCAGACGCTTAAAAGCTGTTGTTGTTACTGCATGATATTCTACTAAATAATAACTTAGTAAAAAGTTAGATTATTTACTAATTTTTTGACATTTTTTTAAAGTGTACGAAGATTTTTGTGAGATAAAATTTCCGGCACTTTTTGGTTTTCGATTTTTAAAAAATTAAGTTTTAATGTTTTATTAAAAATTTTCATGTAGTTTTTTTAAAAATAGATCATAGATCTTATAATAAAATACCTATTTCGAAATATTAATTCTAACCAATGGTTAAGGGCCTATTTCATTGAAAGTCGTAGGTGTACGAACACTTTTGGGAGCCACTGTAGGCATTATAGGCCATTACAGCCCGCCAAAGATAACTCACACACAGCCCAATATCCCTTCCCCTCCATACAATGATCCTTATCCAGGAAAGTTTCGATTTCCAACAGGGTTGGCTTTTTGCCGGCAGAAACTGGTTTTTGCCCTGCCAGTGGCAGAAACTGGTTATAACCGGTAAAAACCGGCAGAAACTGGCAAAAACTAGAAAATGTTTTTAATAGCTCTAGTAATTACTTAATGACAGGCAATTAAGTAAAATAAAAAACATAACTCCATTTCGTCATTGCAAAAACTTAATATAATAGTTATTTAATAATTAGTGTAAAAATGTTAACTAACAAGACTGACATTTCCAAAGCAAAGTAAAATTTATCATAGTTGAAATTGCTATGTGTTAGAAATTTTAGCCTTGTAATGTTGTAAGTAACAAATTTTTCAGTTTATTGTTTATAATTATTTTGTTTGCATTTAATATAAAGTGTAATATTTATATCAAATATTTAAATAAATACAGATTTGTTTTATTTCATTAAACTCTAAAATTCAAGAACTTGTCATTTTACACTTAATATAACTGAATAAAACTATTCTCAAAGAGCTTAATCAAGCAGTTACTGATAATCATTTACTTGCCTATATGCTTCATCCAAAGTATTTGGGAGTAAATTTATCATGTAATCAAGAAGAAAGTGCCTGAACTTTACTCACAAATATTAACCCTGATTATGTACCTTACTATACCATTGTCTTACAAAACAAATCGGCCCCTTTTCCCAAAACTTATTTTTCCAATCACGTTGTAACAACTACTCCAAATACCACATAGTGGTCCAGTTTGAAAAAAATGTGCTATAGATGAAAGTTTTGAGAATCTTGCTTGTTCTTTGAGGATAATGCCAGCTAGTTCTGTTGGAATTGAAAGAATCTTCTCAAATTTCTCCTTTGTGCACAACAAATTGGGAAATTGGTTAGGTTTAGAAACAGCGTCAAAACTTTTTTTTTTTGTTACAGGCTGCTGCAGTGTGAAAACAATGTAAAATTTGATTTTGAATGGTGATAGTGTTGTAAATAAATTGTATTTGGGTTAATATTTAATTATTTTTCTTACACATTTTCTATTGTATGTCAGGAATTGCATTTATGGCATTTTTTGAGTTTCTGCCATAAATGTGACAGAAAGGGGGTTTTGCCATGCCGGTTTTAACCGGTTTCTACCAGTGGTTTTTACCGCCTCGGCAGAAACCTGCCAACCCTGATTTCCAACGAGATGTACCATGACTCCATGAGTTCTCACAAAGTAACAAGAGTACATGTCCTAAGGTTCCGATACGAACCTCACCAATGTACTGTGTGAGTTAACAACTAGATAGATAATAGATAACATAGTTTCAACCACCTCATACCTATATAATACAACAACAGAATCAGCAAACAACAAACGAAAGAGTGCAATAAAAAGGGGCAAACATATCTTGTTCGTCAATTAATTGTACGTATATTTTCAAGGGAAAAAATAAGCTTTTAGCAGTTTGTTGACAGCAAGGGACTTTCCATCGACAGTGACAAAATGAAGGCCACAGAGACCGATCCCCCCCCCCCCCCCAATGATAAAGTTATGACTTTTCTACGATTTCCCTTTAAAAAAAAAAAAACTTAAAAAAACTTTACATAGTATAAAACAAGTGCAATCCCGATTTCCCCCCGGGGGGGACTGCCCCCCGCCCCCTCGCCTCGGAGAAATACCTGAAACACTGACTGGAAGCCTGAAATTTCGGGAGCTTAAAGTACATTTGACTGTTGATACGTTCTAATTTTTGAGCAATCACGATTGCTTATTGCTTTCACTTGATTGTTTTGATGTGCTATCATTTTATTTTCCCACTGCCATCGCCACCCTCTGCAGCATCACCGTCGACCGGATCCTCACGATGCTGCTCCTATAGCGAAAGTCGTCTCCAGGTTGCATCCATGTCCTACACACACGCGTATACATACACAACTACACACATATATATATACATACACACACACGCATACATACAGACACCTACACAAACACACCTGCACACAACTACCCACACACTCATGCCTGCACACAGACACAAACACATATGCCTACACACACACACACTCGTGATTGTGAAAAACACAATTTGAATTCAAGACGTCAAAACTCAATTTTTTTTTTTTTTTTTTTGTGAGTTTCAGTTCATTAGATTTTGTGCAACATGCTTGTTAACTCGTGAAAAAACGCTCTTTTATAATGAAATCATCATTTTTGAGACCGTTAAATTAAGTAAGCTTGATTAGATTCTATGAGTTTCTGACATGAGTCTACTAGAGCAGTGGTTCTCAACTTTTTTCACGTCATGACCCCCTTTTCACCAACTAAACAACCCGCGACCCCTTATGTGTCCCCCATATATAGTTTATGTGTCTGTGTGTGCGTCTGTGAGTGTATCTGCGTATCCGCGTACATAGCATATATTTTGCATAATCACTTTAGCTGCTTGAGGTATTTTATTTAAGCTTTTTTTTTCTACAACCCAAATTCAAAATAACAGAATACTTCCCACTTTTTGGAAAAGTTTATTCTAACCAAATATAAGTGCAAATTAGGTATGTTAATGAACGTGCCACCTTTCTTACACCTTAAAGTGTGCTTTTCATTTCAAATATACTCAACTAAAAATAATAATTTTAAACAGAATAATTCAAAAGTTTATAGTAGTGAAGATTTGAGTCAAAAAATTAGAATATTCAAATTAAAGAGGGGAAAACACTTTCAAAAGAAACAATATCAATTCTAGAATGCGTCATTTTTTGCTGGATTCGATGCTTTTATCTTTTCTCACGCGGATTCCACAACATGTTTACATTAATCGTTTCTGACACTGTTTCCATACCCTCTTCAATGCGGCAACGAGCTCAATTTTGTTCGCGACACCAGGTTTTGAACCGCTTTCTTTAGATTTGACGGTACCACAAATTCTTGATCTTATTGAGATTGGTAGATTTGCTTGACCAGTTTAATACCGAAATTCCTCTTTCTGTTTAAAAACGATGAGTCGATTTAGAGATATGACACGGAGTAGAATCTTGCTGAAAGGTAAAATGTGTCACTAAATGTTTAACTGCTGTGCCTCAGATGAAGTATCATGCAGTATTATTAATAAACAACGGAAATCACACATTGTTTTATTTTAAGACATACTATATAACTTCCCAATTCCAGCAGTCCTCATGCACCCACAAACCAAGAAGGATGTGTCAAAGTGGAGAGAACGTCTTTTACACAAGATTTCTCATACACTTTTCTTTTTGAACGTCAAACCCGAACACCTTTTTTGTTCACAGATACTTCAAAAAAAGATTCATCACTAAATAGAATACTTTTCCAACCTTGTTGCCCATGTTTCAAGCTTTTCTTTGCTCCAGGACAGTCGTGCCAGTTTTTGCTTCATGTTTATGTTTAGTCTTACTTCGCAATTAAAACTGCAGTTTATACAACCGTCCAAGCGTAGTTGACGTGGATAAGATAACTATACATTCTGTCCAACACTTATGGACGTAAGAAGCATTTTTGCAACGATGTTTTTGGACAATTTACTTAAATTTGGATTCATCTCTGACAGGTGTTACAATTTTTCAACCTCGTTTACTTCGGTTACTTTTAGTTGCTCAGTCCTTCTATATTCCTTAAAAATCTTTCACACCATAGATTGTAAAATGTTCATTTGAATTGAGTTGGATAGTTTTTTCTCTTAAGAAATAATACAATATTTAACTTCATATTTTTCCCTATTCATCACCTTGACGACCCATTTTGAGCAATAAAAGGCTTTTAAAAGAGCGTAAAATTATCCAGGCGCCAAACTACATACTTGTGACAAACTAAAGGGTAGCAGGTATGCAAATATTTTCGCTACTTTTTAAAATTCACATTGAATGCATAGATTATTCTAATTTTTTGACCCATATAAAAAATCTATCTAATTTTCCAATGCCTTAATGATCCATAAATTGTTAAAACAATATCTGAAAAGTTGTTTAAATTGATTTACCCATTCATGAATAACGAGTTTGAGTCTTTTTAATTTGCATGTGTTCATTTTTCCCGACTCGGGGACAAGTTTTGTTCAAAAGTTCTGATATTCTTTATTTAAAATTTGGATTGTACAATAATTGCAGAAATAAAAACATTATAGTCTCGATAATGTTAAACGTACACTTCTACATTTCGGCACTTTCAAATTTTTTGCTTCTTAGCAGAGTCGAATGTAGGATTTTGTTTTCGGGAGGAGCTGAGATCATAAAGATCTGGTCTCAGTGTCTCCAACTTTAGTTGAAGCGAATGACTGCAATTTCTTTTAACAAGGCTGTCGCGAGGTTAAAAAAAAAATCGGGAGGAGGGCATTTGGAAGACCCTGAATTTTTATCAAACGAGATTTATCGAGAGAGAGAGAGAGAGAGAGAATTGCGTAATACAGTGAAACCTGTCTATAACAATACTGTCTATAACAATAAACCTGTCTATAACGCTATTTTCCTAGGTCCGAGAAAAATGTCAGCATAAATAATCGAACTGTCTATAACGATAACCTGTCTACAGCAATATTTTTTAAGGTCCCAACAGTATCGTTGTAGACAGGTTTTACAGTATAAGCGGAGAAAGAGAATTGAATACGAATCTACAGTCGTAAGTGTAATATTCGCGATGATCCTCACCTGGAATGTATTGGAAATCTCACGCTCGATGGCTAACTCATGCTAACCAAATTCTACGTTAGCGTTTTTTAGTGGAATGTCCTGAAAAATTAATAATTCTTATAATATATGCCGTCAAACTCCATGCTTCAATGTAGTTTGCTATCAAAAGTTACCCTTTATGTGAAGACTAGCTGCGTTGCCCGGCTTTGCCCGGTCTACCTTGAAAAAAACCTCTGCGTCAAGTGAAGTATCTTCAATAACCAAGATTAAATGAAAGAAAAAAAAACATCATGCAAAATTTTCTCGACAAACAATGGCGAATGATACTAAAATACTTTTAAGAAATTAAAATAAAATGAGAAAGACGGAATTAAAAAGCGTAACCATGGAAACATGAAATAAAATAAGTTTAAGAACTGAAAATGAGAAAGATGGAAGTTAAACAATGAATTTAAAAAGCGTTACCGTGGAAACGCAAAATAAAACGGTTAAAAACTTGAATAGAGAACAGATTTTTAGCCTACTTTCCCAGTAAAAATCAGAGAAAGAAGAAAAAAGCATGAAAGAAGGCTTAATACATCTTAAAAATATCCCGAAAAACAAAAAAAAAGTCAAAAATAAATAAAATAGTTAGATAAATATTGAAAAATTAAAAATTGGAAAGTAGGGTATTGAGATGGGGAAAAATGTCTGTCGGTCTGTCTGTCTGTCGGTCTGTCTGTCTGTCGGTCTGTCTGTCTGTCCCCCCCTAATAACTTTTGAATGAATAGTCCGATTCGAACAAATTTTTTTTTTGTTACAAAGATCTCGGCGAGGACATCTCATTCCCATAATTCATTTTTTGATTCGAACAATTTTTCGTTCAATTTTGAACAGTTCAAAAAAACTTAACATTAGCGCCTACGGGGAAATTCAAATCAAAAATAAATCTTGAACTTAGAAGCGAAGTGGCTTCAAACAAACTTTGTAGGGAAAAACTTTTGATAAAAAACATGTATCGAAAATATCTTTTTGATTTGAACAAGTTTTCGTTCAATTTTGAACAGTTCAAATCTCTTAACATTAGCGCCTAAGGGGAAACTGAAAGTCAATATAGATTCCGAACTTAAAGGCGGATTTACTTCAAACAAACTTTGTTGGAAATAGCTCTTGACGACCTACTCCCGACTCCGACTCCGAGAATTTAGGGGCACCTGACACCGACTCTGACTCCTGTTCCCGACAATGAATCGGACTCCGACTCCCCGACTTCGTAGCTTTGGCAAACATTTATACACGGAGGACAAATGACTGACTCCGATTCTTGGATATTCGACTCCGACTCTTTTATCCCAAAATGAGATTGACTCCGACTCCGACTCCACTGCTGTGGTTTTAACTGTGAAATAATTATTGTTGATATGATTTGTTTTTATTTTCACGCTAAAGTTTTAATTTAGGTATTTAGTTTTCGGTGAATAAACTCGAAAAATATGCGCAGACGATTTTTTTTTTTTTGACAATGAAAATTATTTCTTTATGTTGACATTTTATTGTTTTTTTTTTTATTTTGGTAAGTGCATTAATTCGTTTAAAAAATTATTTTTGGCAACAGGGGAAAAAGAAACGATTTTTTTTATATGATGTATTTATTTTAATGAACTTATTATTATTTTTTCGTTTTGAAAGCTGTTAAAAAAAAATTTTAATGGAAAGAAGTGTATTAGCTGCTTTGTTTAAAAGGTGCTGCTATTTTATTTGTTCGTTTTTTTGAAGAAAAGTAAGGAATATTTTATTCCTAGAAATCAGCTTAAAATATTTAAAAAAATATGTTTGAAAAATTTTTCGATTTTAGCTATTTTTGAGAATTCTGATCAGGTACTAGAAAGTAGTATGGGTATACGGGAAAGTAGGCTCGTCTAGTTCTAGACGGAACTTCTTGTTGAACTTCATTTAATTCGCTTGTAACTTTGTTTCTAATGGAGATAGGGGGTTAAACTTTCGACCTTAGGTCGAGTTAGATCTGAAGTAAAAAAACAGATCTTTCCAATCCTGTCAAAAAGAAAACTGTGGGACAATTCCTTCACTTTTTATTGATGGATTTAATGAAGAAAGTAGTGCCTAAATTTTGGCTAAGCCTAAAAAAATACGAGTTAAAAACGTAAAAAACTCCCGCTGCAATTAAGTAGAAGCATTGGAACAAATCGCGTAGAAAGCGGAAAATTCTTCCCTTTCCAACGATATATAATATTACTTATTTGCGAGTAATTTTTCACCCCCATATTCGGGAATTTATGTAAAAATTGGGCCTAAATTGGAATAAAAAAAACTATTCATCGAATTGTTTTTGAACTGGTCTTCAAACCTTCTCAGGACTTAAAGGAACAAACTGTGAAAATTTCAGCAAAATCGGCCGGGTAGTTCTTGAGTTTTGCGAGTTCAAGCACACAGACGCTTTTTGGAGACTTCATTTTATACTATGTAGAGATGGGGCTTGGCACTTGTTCAAACTCATCACTGCAACTAGGTATTTAGTCACTGAGTTGAAGAGCAAAATAAATCCCTTAATCCAAAGAAACACTATTTTCGCATATCCTAAACATTAATTTATTGCAATGCTGACAGACTTGGAACAGCCCATCTGTGAATTGGCAACCCGTCGGATTTTAGAAGCTCGTAATGTTCAGCAAAATAGACTCCGACTAACTTTAATTTTTTGGTATGTCTTCCCCACATCCCTTAAATAATTTTGCGGTTGGCCGTGCTGTTTGCAAGATTGAAGAAGGGCAAAAAGTATCAGTTGTTACCAGGGAGTTTGACGTTAGCCGCAGGGCTGTTTCGAACATTTGGAAACCATTTCAAACAAATGGAATGCGTAGCAAATGTCACGGGGGAGGTCGTGTACTCAGTACGACGTCTGCAGAAGATTGGTACATAGTGCTAGCAACAAAAATGAACCGGTGTAACAGCTACCGAGGTAGCAAAGCCGTTTCCAGCTGCTACTAGCAAGCAAATATCTCAAAAAACTAGCCAGACGTTTACAAGCAGTAGGACTACAGGCCGCGACAGTTTGTTTTGTACACCCCAAGTTAACGTTTTGCCCGTTTGTAATAACTTCGTCAGCATCACAATTGGAGAAAAGCCGACTGAGCTTGTGCACTATTCTCAGATAACATCAGGTTCAGTCTGTCGTCTAACTGTGAACGGCAATTGATTTGGCATGAGAGTGGTACTGAATAAAGGCCAGAAAACATAAAAAAAAGACAAATATTCTACTAGTGGTGTCATGGTGTGGGCTGGGAATATGATCAATGGCCGTACGTCGCTCATGTGCTGAAAAAAAGATTATGGCTGGCCAGTGATACATTTATGCTGTTCTGCTACCTCATGTTTACATGTTCCGTAGTACTGTGGGCGATAAATTCGTTGTTTTCTTGGATGACAACGCAACTTGTCATCGTATAGTCGCTGTCCAGGAGTGTCTCGAGAGCGAGAATATTCAACCCATCGGATGGGCAGCACATTCTCTAGATCTGATTTCCATTGAAAATGTTTGGAATGCTTTGAGGAGCATTCTTGCTAGTCGACAACGCCGTCCAGTAAACAAGGACAACCCTCATCCATGACTGACAGGGGATAAATTACCCCATTGGCAGCAGGATATTGGTGTGCAAAGCTGCAAGCGACATGTGGAAGCTTGCATTGCTCTCCATGGTGGCCAAATCTTATTTTGAAATCATACGCCGGAACGCCTGGGGAAGGTAATTACATTTTTTTCACTTTTACGTATTCAGCACAAAATGACAGTTTGTCCTTTGAACACTTTCTGGATTTCAGAGCACAATAAATTATCGTCATTGTAATGTTCTAGAGTTCTGGCATTAGTTTATTTCCCTTGGCATCGAATTACAATTACATTTTTTGAGCGGTACATAGCCCATTGTAATCCGTCCTTAGCAATTGTCCAACAGTGTATACAGGGTGTTTCTGAACTCTTGGGCAAAACTTTAATGGGTGATAGTACACATCACAAAACACAATATAATGGCAAAAATAACGGTCCCAAATGTCTTTCGAAGGAGATAGGCGCCATTAAAGTTTAGAGTTCAAAACTTCAAATGATCATAAAAAACTGAAAAATTGGTCGATTTGTTTGAGGTTTTCGCTAAAATTATTCTCTTTATTAGTACTTTCTTGAAAAAAAATTTTGAAGATGTAGTTTAAAAAATGCCGATAGAGGGCGCTTTAGACTTTGGAGTAACGAACAACTATTTTTTACCGTTTATTTTTGAATCTCGTTGAATGCATTCTAATGTTCAGAAACTTAAATTCTCAGCTCAAAATCAGAATCATCGGGCGTGATTCAGTTGTGCAAACTGAACTGTGTTCAGAAGTTGAAATACACTGTCACAATAAAAATACTTTAACCCAAAAGAAAACGAGCGATCTTCACGAAACTTAAAATGGATGTGGCCTATGACAAGATAAGGAAGTTAATTTAATGTCAGAACAATAGATTGTTGTATTAAGAATTTATGACACAATAAAGGGTACAAAACCGGAAGTTGTATAGCCTCCTCTAGCAGCTGTACAAGACAAAACACGGCTTGGTACGGAGTGAAATAGGTTACCTATGACCACTGGGACTAAACCGGGATTCATCGTTGAAGATAACATGCCTCCTGGCTGTCGGAGCCCAGCTAATCAAGTGCAGCAAAAATCCAATCGACGAAAATTCAATCCATTGCAATGGACGCTGATTCGAGATACCAGCGTCTTCCAGTCTATTCTCCGATTTTCACCAGAAGGCACTTGACTCCTCCCTCGTCACGTGGTATCCAATGATTCTATTTCGCTGTTTTCGGCAGAAGGTGTATTCTGAACATAGCATTTTGTTGTAAAAGCACCGGTTTTTAAAATGTAAGAATAACTAAAATGGCAACAGACAAGTAAAGCAAGTGATGTAAAGGACACTAAGACTGTTTTGCACATTAAAATGCACGCCCAAATTAAGGCTGTCTGGATATCTCCTTTAGAAGCGTGTGGATTACGCACCGATAACCCCGGCGTAAAATGGAACTCTACGTTCGAGGAGGCGCGGCGAACTACCTTCTTATGAAAAACAACAGACAATACTCCGGATTGTTTTTCTTGCTACCATCTGTTCCGTGGAAGGTGTTAAACGGGATGGAACTAATGTTTGCGACCTTGTTGATACGGCAGTGGCCGCTCTTATGATGTGCGATCTTCGCTCTCATTTCTGTTTCTTGAATGCCTTAACCGACCGCAATGAAGTGATTCATTTATTTTACCTTCAGTAAGCTATTACCATATCACTCCGACAGAGGTGGCGGCAGATACGCGCGTACAACCAACCTGCTTCTCTGAGACATACTGTACGTCCATTTAAAAAGTCCAACAATTGTTTGCATGCCTCTAAAAGGTCGTCCTAGTCACATTAGCATCCTTACAACTCGACAGTTTCGTTTGAAGTGCCCTTTGACACAAGTTTTCACTTTCAACCGTACTCTATGCGCATAGCGCACCTACCCTTTCGTCACTGGCGACGAAATTTAAATCATCTCTTACCAAAATACATTCCTGCCGAGTTTGTTGGTTGAAGCTCAATTTATTTTTGATGCCAACATTTTTTTTTTTTTTTTTGTGAGATAGTGTATTTTAACTTTTGAAGACAGTTCAACTTTCGCTACTTAATCACTTCCAACAATTCAGATTTTGACTCAAAACTTAAGTTTAAGTCCAAGCACTAGAAAACATTTAATGAGATTCAAAAATAGCGGAAAAAATACTTGTTCGTTACTCTCAAGTCTAAAGCACTCTCTATCGGTATTTTTTAAACTACATCTTCAAGATCTATCTTCAAGAAAATACTGATAAAGAAGAAAAATTTTAGCGAAAACTGCAAACGAATCGTTTAATTTTTCCGTTTTTTATGATCATTCTAAATTTTGGACCCTAAACTTAAATGACGCCTATCTCCTTCGAAAGACGTTTGGGACCCTTATTTTTGCCATTGTATTGTTTGTGTAGACGTGTACTATCCCCTCTTCAAGTTTTACCGAAGAGTTCAGAAACACCCTGTATATTTGTAATTTTGTTTTTCAGTTAGTGTTTTAATGAAAATAGATTTCTTTTCCTTAAATACGGACTTTTCAAACTCAATCCGGAGACAAAAAAAGGTTTCCTGATTCGAATGATATTTCATATATCACCTTAAAACGTCATTCGGCACCTTTTTCGTGCCCTGCCCGATGGAAATCGGAAACTTTTTTTTACCACAGGACGGTGACCCACCCTACTTTGCACCCCTGTAGCTCCTCAGAAGAGTGCTAATGACAAGTATATGCTCCCTTCCCCTCCATATAAAAATAATATCTATGAATATGTTGAAAATTGAAAAAAAGGGGGGAGGGTTCAAAAAGTGGGACAAGTAGGGGGGAGATTCAGGGGGTCATGGTGGGCATTTTACATAAAAAATCAGCAAGAATTATGTCAGAAGCATTCTGCCGCACAGTGTTATTAGTATTGAGTAGCCCCTATATCGTCGCATTAAATCAAGTCTTATTCGGATTATTTTGTAAAGTCATTCCCAAACTAGCGCGAATCTGATTTCAATATGATGAGTTGGGGCAAGTACGCGAATTACTTTTGGGGTAAGTGAGCGAATGCGCATACTTCCCCCGCTAAACCTTTAGTTCCAAACGTTGAGCAATTGAAGCATAAATTACATAATATGCGAATTTAATGAAATAATTGCATTGGTTACACTATTTTTGAGCTTAATACAAGGTGAATATTAGGAAGTATTCAGGTAGAGGGTGAGCTCTACCTGAACTTTATTTCAAAATTCTTCAAAATTTTGCTTCGAAAATATTATTTAAGAAATGTGATACACAAAAGTTATTTTCCTAAACATCACACATTCAGATTCACATAAGATTCAACGTAAAAAAAAAAATGTATTTCACATAGAAGACTGGCTTTAAACCAGGGTGTTCCGTTTTAACCTGCAAGACCTTTATTTTCGCAACCGTTAGTCCTAGATGTATACTTTCAATTGCAAAAATGTTCAAAATGAGATGCAGAGTTAAGATATTGAAAGTTCGAAGTAAAAAATAAAAATAAGTCAAAAAATATAACTTTTTTATACGGGCCCCAGGTCCCCTAACTTATATTTAGAGAAATAATTTCCATTGAAAAATAATTCCAACTAAAAATGCTTGAAATTAGTACGACCAATGTTCACCGAGGTATGAAACGCAGCGTTTTGTGACTCACACCACTTTTCACTAGCCGTCAATAACTAATTTTGGGGGAAAATATAACGTCTAACAAGTGTTTAAAATCATATGTGTGCATAGTGTGGTTTTTCAAATTGTTCGAGGTTTTGTGGTGGGTTTTTGCGTATCACAGCATAAAATTTGCATTTATTTTTGAATAGCAATGAAAAAATATAAATACTTGGTATTCTACTTTGACTACCTGCCATTCTTCTGAAAGGGCGATGAGTTCCAATCTCATCTTCTGTATGTTCCCTTAAAACTTTGAAATGGAATATCTCCTTGAGTTTTGGTCGCACAAATGTCAAGTCTTTTCTGTCAGTAATAGTTTTCAATGGAGATTATTTCTCTAAACATTAGTTAGGGGACCTAGGGCCCGTATAAAAATTAAATTTCGTATTTTTTGACTGATTTTTATTTTTGCTTCAAACTTTTAATATCTTAATTTTGCATCTGATTTTGAATATTTTTGCAACTGGAAGTATACATCTAGGACTAATGGTTGCGAAAATAAAGGTCTTGCAGGTTAAAACGGAACACCCTGTATACGTCAGTACAGTTTTTCATACTCGCCTACGGCCAAACTATGCGCGGTTGTTTCAGGAAATGATAAAAGAATAAACAGACAAGGGGAAAACTCCACCATTTAAGTAGTGTATGTTACGTGCAGCATTACTTTGACTCTTTTACTAAACAATCATGATACCTTTCTGTCAAAAGAGCTCGATTACTGTAAGGACAATCCGATAACACTCTTCACTTTCCAATCATTGGTCATAAGTTTTAGTCTATGGATAAAAACGTTTACGGCTTGTGATTCTTAGATGGTGAACGAGGCTGGGAAAAACTGACTATCAATTCAACCGGCCAGACTACCAACTTCCTGGATCGAGGAGGGAGTTTGAACCTAAAAGCAGTAGGCTCATATTGAACTTGGCAAAAAGTCAAGCTGGATACAACGGTCCTAGAGCAGACTCAGCAGTTCGAAGATTTTTTTCAACATCTTCGTCCGAGAGTTTTGACCCAGAATACGGTGGTACCGGTCATCCCAGAGAGAAAATGATCCTATCGGCTCCTCAATGGGTTTCTACATTCCCTTCCATTCATTGATTGAGCTTAAGATATGCCTACAGAAGATAGTGCTATATCTCAGTCAAATCAGCATGTGATTCGGAGCAGTTTGACCCTGACCTTATTCTAAGGCAGAAGAGAGGAAAACTAAAAACGGAGAGGGAAAAAAGGTCTACAACTAGGGCCGGGCGATGCATCGACAAAAACCGGTGTACATTCCTCATCGTTAAACCGGTTTAGAAGTTTGGACCGGAAGAAGTCTAAACCGATGCATGGATACTGATCCGATGTCCAGACATCGGTGCGGTTCAGGGTTGCTCCCGTTTAAATCTATTTTTTTTCCATTAATGTGAAATTAGCAGTGTGACAATCCAATCTGGCTTAACAATGATGTTGCGAAGAGTTAGACCTTCATTTCTCTCAAAACATGTAAGGAATGCAGACATGTTTTTTGTTATTACCGAAAAATATATTAATGAACTAGTAATTTTATCATATAGTAACTTAAAACAAAATTTAAGAGCAATATAGCAACAAAAAATGCCGACATGTATTTTGGTGTGACAAGCAGTGACATCTTTTTGCATTAAAGAATCAGGCTCATTGTACTCTCAAAACTTGTCTTCAACATTTTTCACTAACTTGCACTTTTAGCACTGCTTAATAATATAAACAATGCTTTGTAATAAAATAAATTAAAATAACATCGTGATGCATCGCAATGTAAGGTTGGCAATGCATCACGATGTAGAAATTCCTACATCGCACAGCTTTATCTACAACAATTATTTACTGATATATTCCTATCAAAAGGCTCTTGAAGAATAAGGAAATGAGGCTTAGCTCCTTTCATGTCAATCGTTAAAAAAATGGGCAGCTGAATTTTAATGTGAACGCACGCTCTCCGAAGATAACCCTCGTGCAGGGCTGTCAAAAAACGCCAACACAATTGGGAAGAAATCAAACAAATATATAATACTATCGTGTTGGACAATAGATAAGTGAAGATAGCTGAAGCTGTGGTGATATTAGAAAGAAAAAAAAACCCGACTGCGACACATTTTGCACGAGCATTAGGAATGGGAAAGCTCTGTGTCGCACGCATTTGCTGAATACCAATCAAAAGCCAACGCTCAAACGATTTTCGTACCAATGTTTGGATCGATTCAATAAGGATCAGATGGATTTTATGCGGCGATTTTTCACCGTGGATGGGACTGGGGGTTCACCACTATAAGCCCGACATAAAACTTGTCGGAGCAGTGGGTGGAACTCGGTAATTTAGCTCCAAAGAAAGCGAAGTCGGTCGTATCAGACGGAAAGATCATCATAATTCAGTGGAATTGGAATGCGAAAGAGAAGGAATCCTGTTAATTGATTACCTCAAAAAAACAGAACAATAACAGGCAATGATTACTTCACCAGTTGAATGCCAAAACTCGCGAGAAAAAGCCTGAATTGAAGAAGGGAAAGAAAATCCTCTTCCACCAAAAATAACGAACACACAAGGTTGCGTTGGCGACGGAAAAAACTGGAGGATTGGAGGGGTTCCATCTGTTCTCAAACTTGAAGGAATTCCACAGATAAATACAGTAGGATCTCTGTTTAACGACGCTCTATTTAACGACTTTCTCTATTTAAGGACGGCTTTTCACGGTCCCAGATGGTCCACTATAGTGTTAAAAGAATTCTATTTAAGGACGATTTTTTGTGGTCCCTTGAAAGTCGTTATACAGAGATCCAACTGTATTTCCACAGCCTTCTACACATTTCCAGAAAGAAGTACTGATGTTGAAGAAACGCTGGACTGAACATGTTGGAATCAAAGGAAATCCTGTCGAAAAATAAACTGAAAATCGCTGTCTAACCTTCTCAGGTCTGACGGACAAATCCAACATAAATCCTCGTAATCTGACTCGAATTTCATTCATGTTATTTTCAATTTGATTTCTTTGAATAACAAACGATTTAACTTAGTTCAAATCAATTTGATTAATTGCCAAAAGATATTAATGTAGTTCAAATCGATTTAGTCAAAACTAAAATAATCATATTCAAAGTAGACGCACTAGGTCGTCGATTTGCTTCAGACATGAACGTTCCGGATGCGGTGCTAAAGTAACCTGATGACCAACAGAAAACCTTCTACCAGGAAGAGATATGGAAGCTTGTGGCTACCAAGTGCAATCCAATGCTAAAGGCGGAGATCCCCAAAGCAGAATACAGTAACTCCTCGTTATATCGCGCTTTTCGGAGGACAAAAAAAAAGGTGAGATATAGCCGATGTCATTAAAAATAGTTATCCATCCAACATACAAATGAATTAGCATTTATTCTTTTTGACACGATTTAAAAATGCTTTCGATGTAATTCACGAATGTACCAACACATGTATTAAAATTTAAACAAGATTTGAATTTAAGTAAAGTTTCAGCGTCAGAGAGGTACAACCATCAAATGTCGAATGAAGATGATCTTTCTTAGCTACCGCGAAAAAAGTAACCAGATGATTTCCAGAAAACTCTTTTGCCCATCCAGATCATTTTTCCTTTCATTGATTAAAATCCCGATTTGTGCAACCAAGCACATATCTTTTCTGTACTAAAAGACAAGTCAGAGAGGGGGTATGCTCTTTAAAAGCAAATGTCAAGTAGTTTCCAAACTAGATCTTAAACCCAAAATATACTGCCGGTATGTACATTAGGATGACGGGAATTGCCACTGCTTTTCCAGCGAATTCAGAAGAATAGAAGAACCTTCGTCTTGTTAATTGACAAAATAGAGAAAAGACCTTTTCTGAGTAAAATACCATGTTTTCATGAATGGTTTCAAGCTTAAAGCAAGTTTTTTTTATGGTTTTAATATTTTATTTCGAGAGCCAGAAGAAAAGAGCAATATATCCGAATGAGTGATATATCAAGAAGCGATTTTGCGATGGGCTACGATACTTGACAATGTTCTACGACGTAAAACCATTTGACCAAAATTGTTTCCAAAAGTAAAGGGGCTTTGCCCCCTCACTTTTCAGAATTAAAAACTAATAATCAATCTAATGATTTTTTATAGGGTGGATTGAATTAGACCACGAAAGTAAAAACTAAAAATTCCCCAAATAAATGGACTTTTCTCATTTTATTTCTTAAGAATGGGACGTTGAAATGGAAGGAGAAAGTCTATGGCGGCCCATTTTTAGAAGTTATTCTATCAGTAATATTAGAAGGCTGTAATATAGCTCAATTTCGCAGGGGAAAAAATCAGCTTCAGGGGCCATGTTCCCTAACCCCTACACTTCTTTTGACCTCCCCCCTACCTTTTTGTGCACCAGCCAGACTACAAGCATGTTTTCACACACGTTTTTATGCAGGAATTTTTGTTTTCTTCAGTTTTTAACACTTCACTGATGCTATGCTGTTCTGTGGAACCTAAACCGATTGAGATTCAACGAAAATATATGCTTTCAAAAAAAGAGCAAACATGCAAAATTTTATATAAATCCGAACTTAGGTGTCAAATTACGTTTTTTTTTTTTTTTTTTTTTGTTTAATTTTACATGGCATGAATGAGCAATTAAAATGATGTTTATAAATAAATTACTAAAATAATAAATAAAATGAATCGAATTGGGGTAGCATATAATAAAACATTTCAAAACTTTCTAAATAATTGCAATATTTTCAGGATGCAAAAGGATTGAAATCTCAAACAAGACACGCAATTTTCGGCGATGGACGTGTTTCAATCTTTGCATGTTTACAAAACTTACGTTTATGGGGGAAATTGCAGTGGTGAAGATCGATTGGGGAAAATAAGGAAATTGGGAAACAAAAACGCTAGAAAAATCAGAATCTTTTTACATTTAGAATATGAAATTTCTGCAGAAACTGCCAATTTTCTACAAATATATACTAACTCAAGATAGAATTTTGCGAAAATTCCGCAGATTTCTTTAAGTTAAAAGTAAATCTTAAGTTCCTGCGTATGACTAATCGAATTCAACATTTTTCGCGCTTTCCGCCGAATTGTCGTAATTTACGATCATTTTAGATTTTCTTATTTAAAGAAATCTGCAGAATGTGTGCGAAATTCTCTCTTGAGTTGGAAGATATTTGCAGAAAATCTGCAGAAACTGCAGATTTTCTGCAGAAACTTCACAGAAATCTAATTTCTGCAGAAAATTTGAGTTTTTCTCTCACATTTGAACAGAATTGTTCTGCAAGTCAGGCACCAGGCCTGGAACACAGTTGGGTGACGTCACGCCAGGAGTTCAACATGTGGGTCGGGACCTCAAAGGATTTCTTATGGGGTCGCGACATTATCCGTACATTTAAAAATGTGTGACTGCATAGTTGAAAAATTAAAATACATAGGGTGAAAATAGCATCATTTTGCAGTAGTACTAGCAAAAATACCCGGCATTGCCTGGGTCAGTAATAATTGTGAGAAACAATCGTTTTCTTTCGTTTTCTGTTTTAAGAACTCAAAACACACCACCGCCCTGACGAGATTAAAAATCGAGCTTCTTCTTTACCCATAAAAGTAAAATAGCAATAAGTATAAAGAACGAGTATTCATTTAGAAACGAAAGCATATAAAAATTTGAAGAATTTCCAAAATATGAACTAACAAAAACAAAGATCACTAAAAAAAACCTGCGCTTTATTTAATTAAATAGTATACATACACAAAAAGAAAAAAAAAAGCTCTTTACTAAGTTTCCCTAAGTGTGCAAAAAGTGAGACTTTAAACTCATGTTTCCTCCGGAGAAGCCTCGATTCAAAATTTTCAATATGATTACTATTAATATTGATGTTGTAAGGCAACGATTTTTTGTAACAATGGCTTTTGTAATTAATCATTTAATGGGAAAATGACATGCACGTACTGTTTTCCATCATAACTTTTTGAAACTAAGTTTACATAGATATAAATTATAGCCTATGTTACTTCCTGATAATGTAGCTATTTGTGGTGAAAAAAATGGTTAAAATCGGTGCAGTAGTTTTGAAGTTTACCCCGAACATTCTTACATACCGAAGTAGCGATTTATGTATATAGATGAGGTTAAAAATCCTAAGAAAGCAATAAATGTCACGCTTGCTCCAGAAAAGCCTTAATTCAAAATTTTCCATTATGGTTCCTTTTAATATTGCTGTTGTTAGGCAACGAATTTTTTTAACAATGGGTTTTATATTTAATCATTTTAACGGAGAAATTACATGAAGTTTCCTATTTTCCATCATAACTTTTTTAAACTAGTCTTTTAGGAAAAAATTATAGCCTCAGTTGCTTCCTGATAATGTAGCTATATATGGTGAAAAAATGGTTAAAATCCGTTCAGTAGTTTTCAAGTTTACCCCGAACAAACATACAGATTACAGAAATAGCCATCTTAATATATAAAAATCTTCTGTGCGTATGTTTGTTACCATAAGGCTTTTAAACAGCTGGATCGATTTTGATCCAATTTTTCGTGTGTAATTAAGTTGTGGCAAGCATGGTTTCGAAGCGCGATGGATAGAATCGGAAACGTTTTTGTTAGTTATTTAATTTAAGCATTGGATGGTTATATCTCCCAAATGATTAATATTTATTTTAACCTATTGTTGAGCGAGAACTGAAATATTTAACCCGTTGCCAAAGAACAACAAGAAAGCCAGCTCCGCTTTTTGTAATGAAATTTCCTACTCAGATAAGTCAATTGAGAATAGATAAAACATAGAGAGAAAGAGAGAGAGCTTTATTTTACAAGCTTTTTTTAATACATTTTACGAAGAACAACTACCATGACGCCGAGAATTACTATGAAGCAGATGTCACGGTGTAGAAGGCGCAATTAAGATTACTGAAATGTAAATAAGAGGTGAGGGCAGTCAACAGGATTTATTTTAATGGTTTGAGGGGGCCCACAATGCAGTATTTTACCCCGGAGCCTGGTTGAGCTCTCGACGGACCTGGACTTACCTCGTATGTATGAATGAGTGAGTGGGAGTTTGATTAATGGAACTTATAGATTAACTGAATGAACGATAAATCGATTGTTTAAATAAATGAATGAATGATTAAGAGTCATTTTTTTTTAAACTGGACAAAGCGAATGGGGGCCTGATAGTTGACACCTTCAATTTTCCTGAAACTTTCAGGATATTTTACTAGTATTGTGATTAGAAAAATTGAAACTTCTTTCCTCTCAAATTTGACTTGTTGGCCCTCGAGTAGAGGGCAAAGTTTAAGGTCGTGAAAAAAAAAAAGAGCTAAATATACGATTGCCTTTTTGTAGTAAGTTCCCGCCCTAAGCCAGGGCTAAGGCAGAAATACTTAAAATACACCACCAGCTCAGTTATTAAATCCAAGGACTGCAGTTTCGTGCTTTTTAGCACTCATCAGCCCGGAATAGGAATCACCTGAGCTTTAGGCGAAAAACCTCTTAAGGGAGCCAAACAAATTGGTACCTAATGTAGAATTAGCTCACCAGATGAGTGACCGCAGCAATGGTGCGGTTCAACTCAAAGATTGATGGCGAAGCATGGTATTTAGTTACCACCCTAAGAGCGATAACTTACCTTTTGTTTTAAGTTTTAGGGCGGTAACTTACTACAAAATACCATGCTATGCCATTAATCTTTGAGTTGAACCGCACCATTGCTGCAGTCACTCATCTGATGTGCTAATTCTACATTAGTTACCAGTTTGTTTGGTTCTCTTGGCTCCCTTAAGAGGTTTTTCGCCTAAAGCTCAGGTGATTCCTATTCCGGGCTGATGAGTGCTAAAAAGTATGAGAACATCAAACCTTTAAAATCCCCATCGGAAGGAAATCAACTGCTTCTAAATAACAAAGGATCCTGATTAAAATACAAAAATGTTCAGAGCAAAAATACCATTAAAATCAGAGTAAGCACAAGTTTTTTTTTTTTAATTCCCCTTCTAATGACGACAATAGTATAAAAAATTTCTCATTCCTGAAGGAAAAAAAAAACCCTAAAGTCTCTATTAGAATGGTGATAGCAGCGTTTTCAAATAACATCCCCCTCTTGTGATCTCCTGTCATGATTGATTCAAAAAATTTTCATCAGTACAGGTCCAATAGCACAAAAAAGAAATAAAGAGCAATATTCTCCATTGTCGCCATCAAAATAGGAACATTAATTTTACAAATCCGAATTAGCATCATTAATCCTTAAAAAACATGTCACACACACAAAAGGAAATTAAAAGTTTCATAAAAATTTAAAATAATTAGCCAATGCGCTAACATAGTTGCCTGGTGAGACTGGAGATAAAAAATGGATTTGGAGGATTAATTTACATTTTAAAAGTAGTTTTAATCTTTTTTGAGCATCTTGTTTCATGAATTTGGCGGATTAATTTTAACTTCAAAACCTTACAGTGTTTAATGATTTTATTACCAAAATTAATTTGTGGGAATTTTAACATTTCAATGCAACTTTTGTAATGGCTGTACGTCAAGATTTTGAACAATCGTCCCAACCACGTTATCAACACTCTGCCCATCAAATAAGTTTTTAAAATGTCATTTCATTTTCTTTTTTTTGCAATTAAAAGCAGCGCTAAAATGTAAAATAATAAATCCATATCCATTATTTATCGTCAAAGGACCACAGTACCATACATTCGCCAGACACTTGCCAAGTTTATGAAACTGAGTAAAATGTTTGCTTAATCTATATTCATAAGATGTGATTTTTAATTCCAAACAGAAGATGCTATTAAGGAAATTTTTTGCATGTTCCTGGCAAGAAATAAATCTATCTTCGACAGTAACTGGGCGTAGGGGGCAGACTCTAATAACTTTATTTAATTACCAGATCAGTGTACATAGCAAAAATATCCGGTCTTGCCTGGATCGGTAATAATTATAAGAAACAATCGCTACTTTTAATCGTTTTCTGCCTTAACTGAAATAACTCAAAACAAACTGCTCTGACGTGATTAAAAATAGAGCTTCTTCCTTACCCATAAAAGTATAATGGCAATAAGCATGAAGAACAAAATAGTATTCTTTTAGAATCGAAAAAATGACATTTAAGCACATTTAAATTTGAGGAATTTCCAAAATATGAAATTGAACTTCACTTGTTTAAAAAGATTTATTTATTCATTTTTATTTATTTATTTATTTTTTTTTGAACACAGTCTAAAATCTTCTCTATATTGCAACTGAAGTACAAACTGATTTAAAAAATGTAGCTGCCCGTAATCCCTTACTGGGATTTAAAATGTTATCAAATTTGTGGTAATCGTTTTGGGATATCTTGGAAAAGGCTCCCCTTCCTACTTTGTAAAACTGTGTAACTAACTTTCATCAAAGAGATAGTGTCGCCAAATACCGAGATACTTCTAGTGACTATAAAACAATGCTACCCAAAATGTTTCCAAAATAAGTAGTAAAATTTGGCAATTGTTTGAAATTGTGCGCAAAGGCAATTTAATGGAAGTTTTTGTTCTGTTTATGGATTTGCTTAATTTAGTTGGCGGATTGTTTTATATGTTAACAAATGATTTTGAAAAAGAAATATTAAAGAAATGGTGATATTTTGGTTACATTGGGAAAATCAAAAAACAGTATTGCGTAGTCTTTAGCTTCAAAAACAGTGAGAGTAGAACAGTCAGACGAAAAGCAAAAATATTCCACAATACAACAATTCTAAGTATCTACTCGGAGTTGAGATGATACACTAAATACTGAATTGGGTTGATGAGATCCTTCAAACATGGAACTAAAAAGCTTATAACTCGTTTTTTATTCTACTTAGAAATTTCGAACAGATGCCACCTTCAGCAGAAAAATCAGAGCTTTCATTGGACATATGTTACTGTATGTGCAAGTATTTTTTCAGCCCCATATTAAGGAATTCATGTGAAAATTGCGTTTTATCACCTCCATGGGGGGTTTTGCCCCCCCCCCTTACGAGGGGATGAAAACTACCCTATGAGTTATTCTGATGCAGAAGCTATATCATTGCTAAGTTTCACCAAAATTCATTCAGCAGTTTTGAATGAAAGAGTAACAAACATCTATCCACACAGACAAACTTTCCCATATATAATAACTAGCCTTTACCTGTGGCTTCGCACACGTTGACCTAGAATATTTTAATTAATTCAGGTTAATGGTCCACACAGGCAGATGTCAAATCGTTACCAAAAAATGGTTTGTCCCCAGTTTCGCCGACATTTCAAATTTTCTCCCCCCTTTAATATATCAAAAAGGATGATTAAAAGTAAAAAACGGAGGGGGGGGGGGAGATAAATGAAATGTCGGGGAGGCTGGGGAAACCTTCAAAAAATCACACACACTATAAATCAGGAAAACATTTAGGACTAGTAAAGCAAGAAGAGGTAATTCTTAAAAATTCTAATTCGAGTGAAGCTAACAATTCTTAAATAAAGTCAAACATTTCCTTTATAATCCCGATCCCCGTGAAATGGTGTCCAGCAATACGCTGGCTATCTAAATTACTGCATATGCTCCTTGCCGGAGAAAGGAGCTCAGATGACACACGTCCCACCTGAATAAATAAGGAGAAATACGCCTAAAATTGAAAAGGTAATGGTCTCAAAATAGGGTCAACAATCACAACAAATCATGATTCTAATCACTTTCCTTAGAGTGAGAGCATCAAACCTTTAAACTCCCCATCAGAAGGAAATCAACTGTTTCTAAATAACGTCAACGGTCCTGTTTACAATATCAAAAAGTTCAGAGTAAAAATACCATTAAAATCAAAGTAAGCACAACAGTATTTTTTATATATATAGATAAAAATTTCCCATTTAAATGAGGACAATAGTACAAAAAAATTATTTCAGAAATAAAAACATTCCCTTAAATCTCTATAAAAATGGTGATATCAGCGTTTTCAAATAACATCAACCTCCCTCTGAAAATCTGTGTCATGATTAATTCGAAACTCTTCATCAGCAAAGGTCCAATAGCATAAAGAACAAAGCAGAAAAAAAAAAAAAAAAAAAAAAAACAGAACAATGCTCTCCAATTCCGCCATTAAAATTAATTTTTCCACAAAATCCTAATTAGCATTGTCAATTCACAAAAACAAAACAAAGGGAAAAAAAGAATGAAAAATAAATTAAACGTTCCATAAAAATATAAAATAATTCGTCAATGCACTAACGAAGTCGCCTGGGGACATTGGAGATAAAAAATGGATTTAGCAGATGAGTTTACTAGAGGTTTTAATATTATTTAAGTGTGTTGTTTTACTACTTTGGCAGATTAATTTTAACTTCAATAACTTATAATATATAATTATCTTTTCACCAAAACTAATTTGGCAGAATTTTTACATTTTAATGTAACTTATTAATAGCTGTAGTGCCAAGATTTTTGAACCACTTGTCACGACAATGTTATCATAACTCTGCCCATCAAATAAATTTTGAAAATGTCATTTTGTTTCATTTCATTTTCTATTTTTGAAATCAACAGAAGCGTTAAAATGTAAAATAATAAATCCAAATCCACTGTTTATCGCCAAAGGACCACATTACCGTACATTCACCCTAGATATGCCCATTTAGGGGATTTCGCGATAATTGGGAATCCGGCGCAGTTGTCTCATTTTTGACATAAATAATTTTGGTAACCCTGCTGATTAATAGTAACTCTATGAGAATAGATGTTTCCGGTCTCTTTGTTTAGACTTGCAAAGAAAAATACCTTTTGTGCAGGCTCTGGAGCCAAAAAATGACGACAATCGAAATCTTCCCCAAGTTTATGAAACTGTAAAATGTTTGCTTAATCTAATTCATAAAATATGACTTTTAATTCCGAACAGAAGATGCTATAAAGAAAATGTTTTGCATGTATTTGGCCATTCCAGGGCGACAAATCAATCTTTCTTCGACGGTAACTGGGGGTAGGGGGGGCAGACTCGATTTAATAACTTTCTTTATTTAGTTACCAGATTATTGTATCTATGTTGTAAGTCGTAGCTTTTTCAACTTAAAAATCTTAAGAACTCAAAATAAACAGTAATATTTTCTTCTGTTGCTATATACAAAAAATTAGGAAACTGAACTTACTTAAGAGAGGTAAAATTTAACTGGAGCTCCGACAATAAATCTAAAGACCAAAATAAGCTTTGTTTTAAAAAATACCTTTTTTCTGGATAAAAGGCACCCTATGTTCGATTCTGCACCCCTGACAATGTTTATAAATAATGTCATGATGATGGGTTGAGTAGTTAAGGCGCGAAAGAATTACAAACAAGCAAAACATATAAACAAACTAAGTCGCTTTCCCATATATTAGTAAGGATAGTAAGTGATACAAATCATGAGAGGACACATGAGCTAGCTATTTTGGCCACAAATAATATCAATGTTGACGCAAATAATTTTACAATACTGCAGTCATTGAAATGTCATTAAAATCGATAGACACCGTTATTGATCTAAAGGAAGTGGTTAACTTTTATGTTGATATCACTGGATTTACTTGGACCTGTACATAACCTGTAAAGTTGGTTCACCAATCATTTTGCTTCAAAATTTAAATGCACCAAAGCCATGCAATGGCATGCTATTTATTATATAAAAAAATCATAAAAATGTACTGGAAGCAGCAATTTTTTGCATGCACCAAATTTTGAGTGAACCAATTTCCAATTTTACCGGAATTTGATTACACAGACAAAACATTTCGTTTTCGCATGTGATTTATGATAACCAGTGTATACGAGAATGTACCAAGTAATATTGATTCAAACTCTAATTTTTTTTTCTTCTTTTCAAGCACAAAACAATGGATAATTTAAAAATTAAAAACCCCACCTCTTCACTTTGATATTAATTTATAAATGCTGTTACATCCTTCTCTACCTTTTAGGAACAGTCTTCATTTCTTATTTCACAGTCCATGTTTTTTATCACTTTTTGATGTGGTCCTGAATGTTTATAGTTCAAAGCTGGTGAAAAGTAAATTTCAAACTGTTTTCTTAATTATCTATATTCTAGTATTTTGATTCCGGGTCATATTGTCATTCCCAGGGGTGATAATGAACTCAAGTAAAATATTCTGATGACTGTGTGAAATTTTCGGAAACTACATAGTCCAGTCACATTAATGTGACCACCACGTACTTTCCACGTCAGAATTAAATAACCAATCACAGAAGGCAGGTGGCAGCACAGTGCAGTTGAGCATATATAAAGGGTGTGTGAGGGCTTCAGAAAACATTTCAATCGTTGGCGTAATGCAGAAACGAAGCGATTTATCCGACGTCCAAAAGGGCATGATCATTGGCTTTCGGGCCAAGGGCATTTCCAAAACGGCCGAGTTTGTGAACTGTTCGCGTGCCGCCGTGGTAAAAGTGTACCGTGCATTGCAAAATGGGATTGTCCAAAATCAGCGACGTAACAAATGTGGTGCACCATGGGCCGTAGATGACAGAGGCGAACGACGGTTGTGGAGATGTGTTCGGGCAGATAGACAGGCTACCGTTGAGCAACTGACCACCAAAATGAACCAAGGGGCTACCAAAAGTGTTTTCCAAACTACTTTTCAGCGAACATTGCTGCATCTGGGCCTCCGAAGCAGACGCCTGGTTCATGCACCTATAATGACTGCTGTTCATCAACGACGAAGGTTAGAATTTGCACGTCAGTACAGCAGCTGGACGTCCACTGAGTGGCGACAGGTAGCGTTTTCAGATGAATCGCACTTTATGCTCCATCGGACAGATGGACGTTGGCGTATAAGGCGTGAAACCTCTGAAAGGAACCACCCTGCAACCATTGCCGGAACGGTCCAAGCTGGAGGCGGGAGCATTAAGGTCTGGGGAATGTTTTCCTGGCATTCTCTGGGTTCACTGATCATTGTGAAAGGCACGATGGATCAATACAAATACGCATCTGTCCTAGCGGACCATGTCCACCCCTACATGCGCATTGTTTTTCCTCAGGATGATGGCATCTTTCAGCAGGACAATGCGAGGTGCGATACAGCTGCCAGTGTACGTGCGTGGTTCGAAGAGCACCTGGATGAGTTTACCCTCCTCCCCTGGCCAGCAAACTCACCTGACTTAAACCCAATCGAGCATCTGTAGGACCATCTCGATCGAGTTGTTCGCGCCATGGATCCTCAACAGCGTAATCTAGCGCAGTTAGCCACGGCATTAAAGTCGGCATGGCTCAACATCCCAGAGAACACCTTCAGGGACCTAAGCGACTCTCTAAGTGCACGTCTCGCAGCAGTCGGCTCTGCGAAAGGTGGTTATTCTGGCTTTTGACAGATGCTCACATTAATGTGACTGGACTGTGTATAAGAAAGCTCTGTGTGTTTCTCCATTATGTACTAGATGGAAGAAACTATTGCTCTATGTTTGTTAATAGCACTTACCTTTTAATGAACATGAGTTATTATCTGTGTTTTGCAACTCTCATTCAAAACCGAAAATCAGCAGAAAATTGGCAGTTTTGCTTGTTTACCCAATAAAATAGAAAAGCTTTAATCATACATTAATATTACAACAATCTGAACAACTACCACCCAAACTCAAAAATTAGTAATCGCCTACACTACACTGACGGAGTACTTATAACAGGTCCAGAAAATGAACACCAGTGTCTTAAAATTCCAGTGGGGAAATAGCTTCCAACTAAGCATGTGAACTGGTTGCTATTAAGGAAAAATGCTGGAGATTTTTCCATCTTAAAGCATCCACAGTGGCAGTGGCATAGCTACCCCCCCCCCCCCCAACCTTTCTCCACACCCTACTACTCTTCACACATATATGTGCTCTTTTAATGAAAATGCTATGGGAGTGCAATCATGCATGTGTAAATGAAATAAGTAGTAAGTGGTTTAAATCAATCGCCTCCTCCTTGAACATTTTCTGGATTGGTCTTTGACCAGCAACAACTGAAGACTGCAATATTTTTCAGAAAAATGAAAAAAAAAAAAAAAAAAAAAAAATTGAATTTTGAATTCAAATTTTCTTAAATTCAAATTTTGTTTTTCATAATCACGAGTGTGTGTGTGTATGTAGGCATGTGTGTTTGTGTAGTTAGGCATGAGTGTACGGGTAGTTGTGTGTATGTGTCTGTGTGGGGGGGGGGATCTTTGGGTGGGTGTATGTATGTGTGTTTGTGTGTCTTTATGTACGCATGTGTGTGTATGTTTTTTTGTGTGCATAAATGTTTGTATATATATGTGTGTGTGTAGGATATGGACGCACCTCAAGACGGCTTTCGCTAGAGGAGCAGCATCGTGAGGAGCTGGTCAACAGTGATGCTGCTGAGGGTGCTGGCGGGAAAATAAAATCATAGGAACTCCAAAAAAAGTCAAATAAAAGCAATAAGCAATCGTGATTGCTCAAAAAAAGGGGGGGGGGGGCACATAATGTAGTGCTTTTCAAATTAATTTAGTAGTCATTAGAGCAATAAAGAAAAAAATAACTTTTACTTTAAATTTTGAAACAGAAACATTCATAATCTAAAAGCTGTTTAGATGCTCCCCCCCCCCTTACTATATTCTAGTACTTCATTACTTTACAGAGAGAGTTTAGAGACGGGTGCCAAGCATGTTAAAGCTTTTGTTACATTAGCCTAAAGAACAGGTTTAAGCCCAGTTCAAAACTTCTATAGTAAAAAAAAGTAGAAAAAACTTAATTCAGTGATAGCAATCCTTAGCACAGAGTAGCTAATAGATGTTTTTAAATTTGAAATAAAAATTAAGAATTGTACTTACCATTTAAGAGAGCACAACTTTGATTTTTGAAACTACAAATTTTCTTCAACGCAATAAATGCATTATTGGGTGAACAAGTACACAATAAGACTAAGTATTCAGGGGTCTGTCCAGGATTTTTCACAGGGTCCGTTTTTTGTGAAAAATCAAATAATTTTGTGAAAAATGAATTAATTTTGTGAAAAATGAATTAATTTTGTGAAAAATCAAAAAATTTCGCAAAAAAAAAAAAAAAAAAATTTTTTTTTGTTAAAACGAAATTTTAGAATTTAGAGATGGCATAAACTGCATCAATTAAACTTTAAGTTGAGTGTTTTCCTCTTCTATGACGAGAAAATCATTCTGGATTTTTTTTCTGATATTTGGCGGGGGGGAGGGGGCATCGTTCTTTCAAGTATCAATATTTATCTACCATTCTGAATTATGTTAAATTATACTAGATATATTTCTGTACAGTATTTAAAATAATTGTAACAAAAATATAAATAAATAAAACAAAATTCAGAATAGGGTTCAGCACTCAACTTTTTGACCCAAGACATTCTTAAAAAGCACAGAATTTCGTTTAAAACTTATAAATTCCGTGATTTTAACAAAAATAAAAAGATATTTCAATTGTTTACCTCTTAACAAAGCGTAATAATCATCAAAAATTCGAAAAATCGGATTCCCATAGCGGATCGCAATTCTCAAAGTGAAGGCATCAAAAGTATAAAAACGGCTTGTAAAAGAAATATTTTTGATAAAATTATTTTAAAATTGCATTTTAGAGTCCTATGATAACATATCATTAATATCTGTGAACACAGTTGACCCAAAAAAAAAAAAATAAATAAATAAAAATAAAATAATAATAATAAAATAAAATAAACCATCTATTCAGCATTTTAATTTTTGACTCATAACAGAAAATGGAATTTTGCTTTAAAAACTTGAAATGAGAGTTCTAACAGAAATAAAGAGACTTTTCATTTATTTGAATCCTAATATCGGATGTTAAAAGATTGCATTTTTCAAAATGTAGATCTAAAGAAAAAAAAACGGTAATTAAAAGAGTTTATTTAAAGTTAATCATTCTTGTTAGCATCGAAAAATCAAAACCCATATAATTTTCTCCCAAAATAACAATTAAACATCGCACCGCACCGTAAAAACGCAAATATTGACAAGCCGACAAAATGATGAGAATATTTTCTAATCAAGTCATTATAAAGGTTCAACGCCAGACGCTAAGTGGTGAAAGTTTTGAAGTTGGTAACCCTATCTGAAGCGATCATATTTTTTCCTCACCCTTAGTATCCCTTTGCAGTTCTAAGTTCATTTCGCAGATATATCGCAAGAGTGCCGATTTTTTTTTTTTTTTTTTCAAATTTAGCCGATTTTGTATAAGCTGATCCCTCTAATTTGACTTTAATTATCGGTTTATACACAGAAATATGCGTTATTTTGCTTTCAGATTTGCTCTTTCAATAAACAATTTGTGACAGATCCGATCTTGTTTATCAGAATTTTGTGAAGGATCCGTTTTGTTTGATCGGGATTTTGTGAAAGGTCCGTTTTGTTTGATCGGGATTTTGTGAAAGGTCCGTCTTGTTTGATCGGGATTTTGTGAAAGGTCCGTTTTGTTTGATCGGGATTTTGTGAAAGGTCCGTTTTGGTTGATCGGATTTTTGTGAAGGGTCCGTTAACGGACCCAAATATTCTCTGGCCAGACCCCTGGTATTGTTAAACTTAATAGTAATAAATACATTTCAGCTAAGATTCATAAGAAGATGAAGCTGAATATCAACATGCTTGCTTCCTCTCTTCGATCATATATTACTTTGCTCTTTTTATTTGAGCAACACAACGAAAATGCATTGCTTCAACTTTGTACGTTCAAATAGTATCTTTGCATTTTGTGAAAAATGAGACCGCAACGAAAATTCCGATAAATAATAACTTACCTTTTATTTGATTGTCACAAAAATTATCATGCAGTGAGAAGCAAAGGGATGAAAGTAACAAAATGCTTTGAGCAAAACAAGATGCTAAGTTCATATTATGTGTTTTCTTGTGTCTTAAAGTTCATCAAAATCACACTTGTAGGGGTTGCAGGGCTCCCAACACATTTTAGCCGTAGAAAATGGTAAAAGAGGACCACTTTCAATCAAAAAGGGGACTAAAGCGAACCAGTTACGATTAAAAAGAGGACCTTGGGAGGACCATTCCCAGTTAAACCCAAAGAACCAACAAGCAAATAAGCAGCCTGCTGCTAAATCCATGAAAATAATTCATTAATTAACCATAACAATGATTTTTAATGCTACAATTTCTTTATCACCTTCTGCACAACTGAACTTTTTATCCATTGAATGATATTATTCACAAACACTGGGATGGGCAGGGGGTGGGTGACAAGCAAGCATGTAACTAACGATCTTGCAGAGTAATTTTAACAGTAAAATAAATTTTCTATTAATGAACAGGTGAAAAACTAAATAATCAGTTAAGTGACCTTTGAGTCAGTGCATAACTAGTTAAGACCTTCTAGATACAGTTTTCACAATAAACATCTTAGCACACAGTCATTTACAAAAATTTTCCGTAACAAGTTTAAACAGAATTCATTTTGATATAAGGTACTGCAAGACAAGAAGATATAGTTTAGAGGCTATGAAGGACTCCCCCCTCCCCTCCCCCAGGAGCTCTTGTTTTTAGCACATGTTTCCAACCCTAATATGGTAGTTTATATACATATGAGAGTTTATGACCAAACACCAACCCACGAGGTAATTTCTGGCTACGCTACTGCCTAAGCTCAAAAATATTAGATTTTCTATCATTTATTAGTATGCTAAGTATCCAAATCATTTCTTCATATGTATGTATTAGTTGTTCTGCCACTAAGGCAGGGGCAAAGGCGCACCCTCCCCCCATAAAAATTTCAATTTCACAGTCTGCCCCATGACCCCCTAGGCGTGCAACCCTGACGAAGGTATTGTAACCGTCTTCAAGTATGTATAAAAATTACTAAGAAAGAAAATATTTTATTGAAGTTGCCACATCCAAAATTATGCAAATGCTGCTTAAGTGACAAATACACTGAACGTAAATTTGAGCCTGTTTTACTGATTAATTCAATGCAATTAATTAATGTGCAAGTTCAGATTCATAGAGCTATATTTTCAAATTGAAAATACTCATTTTGAGTATTTTCAATTACAAATAAGGATAAAAAGAAAAACAAAAGTAATTTAGTTTTTAGTTTTTAAAAAGTAAAATTTAATAACATAATCTGAGGTAGCACATGTCAAAATAGCTTCCAGTTTCTAAAAATATTAAAATAATTCCAAGATGCAAAAGGATTGAAATCTCAAACACGAGAATCAAATTTTCAAAGTACGTTCACTGTTGGCATGTTTTCCAAAAATTAATCTATTTATAATTTACTAAAATTAAACATAAAATATGCTAAGTCTAAGATAGCATATGTGAAAATATCATTCGATTGCCCAAAATTTTCATAGATTTAGAAGATGCAAAAAGATTGAAATCTCAAACACAAGAAGCAATTTTTTGCGAAATACGAGTACAGTCGACTCCCGCTACAACGCGAACCGATTTACGCGAAATGGTTATAACGCAAGTTTTTTCAGGAGCAACGAATTTTAGAGCTAAAGCAAATTTTTCGCTCTCAACACAAAATTATTTGGAAAGGAAACGTGATGCTAAGTTTCGTCTTTGTTATTGACTACTAAACACTGACTTCCTGAGTACTTCCATCCTTTCAGCATCACTGATTGCGAAGTTCCCACACATCACACTATGAGTATAGCTTTATTATTGTATCACCACTCCTCATTTTTCCTTTATTTATTTAGCACGACAGTTATAGGTATGAGTGAATCTTTCATACGTATAATTAAAAGTCAAGAGAAGGAAACCAGTATAACTCAAGACCTTAAGTTTTAATATTAAGCTCGCATGGTGTTACAGCAAAATGTAAACAATATGAAATTGAAATCTTCTCTTCTATTGTAGATTCTAGAGATCCTAAAAGAGGGGTGTTACCATATATGTAAATGTTATAAAAGTAAATGCGAAGCTACTGTATCTAAAAATATATTAGAATGACGATCAGATTGCGCAGCATGAATCATCATCTTCAATTTTTAAGTTATATATGTATTTTATTGTATCTACTGTATTGTACTCTTACGATGCAGTCCTTTATTATTACTACATACTGTATGTACCTACCCATACTGTTTTATTATTATGTCTCTCCCATTGACCATTGATTTGGTGCATCGTAACAGTATTTTACGTTGAATGATGCAGCTTTTTTAAAAATATGGTAAAAACTCAGCTTTTTATGTAAGAAACAGTAATATATAGTTACAAATTAGTGTAAAACAGTTTAAAAGGTGCTTAAAAATGCCTAAAATGATTGGGTATGTTAATAAAAAATCATATACACAACACTTTCCCACAACGCGAAATTTCGACTTATGCGAGGAGTCTTGGAATGCATCCCTCGTGTAAGACAGGATCCGACTGTAAGTGCAATGCTGCCACAGTTCCAAAAATAAGAAAGTGTATTATCTATTAAACTTAAACATAAAATAAGCTAATCTAAGGTGGCGTACATCAAAATAACTTTTGATTGCCAAAAATAGCAAAATATTTACAAGATGCAAAGAGATTGAAATTTCAAACTGGATAAACAATTTTCTTTGAAGTCCGAGTAAGTTTCATGTTGCCGTGGTTCCGAAAAAAAAAAGTAATTTATTACCTATTGAAATTAAGACATAAAATAAGCTAATCTAAGATAATGTATGTTCCAATAACTTCTGATTGTCAAAAATATCAAAATATTAACAAGATGCAGAAAGATAGAACTCGCAAACACCGGAAGCAATTTTTCGTGATTCTGCATATTGAACACAAGTTCAGAAAATTGCACTGACGAAATGTTCTTGAAAAATATTTAAGCACAATTTAATGATTTTCTACAGATTTCAAGCACTAAAAAAAACTTTCAAATATTTTTCAAGGACTTGAAAATAATTTTTTTTTTCAAATACTTTTCAAGGACGTACTAAGACGTCATAACCCCTCCCCCAAACCTCTCCATTTTGCTAGATTTTCATGCTGCAGCGTTTGAAGGAGGAGTAATGACGTCAATCTGAAGGAATATAATACGGGAAAGTCAGGTTGAATAGAAACAAGGCGCCGCAGCCAAGTGTTTGGGCGTGACAAACATCAGCACACACTATCTTTTAACGTAATGAAAGCTTTAAAAATCTGATTTTTAAGTAAAAACAAAATAAAAGCGGACTAAATGGAACAAAATGTTAAAAAGCGGTCGAAAGCGGACTTCACCCTATAAAATGGACTTAGGAGGGAAAAGCGGACCATTTGGGTGCCCTGGGTTAGCATTAATATCAATTTGCCAAAGATCATATTGGTGTTTCTCTCATATCATTTGCATGAGATACCTCCTTTTTAAGAATTGAACAAAAGACTTTACTTGAAAAGTAAAAAGAAAATAAAATGTAAAAGGCACAAACTTGCAAGACACTGCATACATGTGTTTTGGGGTTACAAGGCACCCCTTTTTCAATGCAAAAAAGTGAGCCTACGGATGTAAAGACTTCTAACAAAAGTCCACATCCATATTGCTTGTTTCCTTTGCATTGAAAAAGGGGCTCCTTGCAACCCAAAAACAACAGGTATGCAGTTTCTTGCAAATGTGTGCTTTTTATACTGTTACTTCCTTTTACACAGTAAAGGAAATATTGTATTCGCCAAAAATATATCCCTAAAATTTAGGCCTAATTTTCTGTTTTACTCATTTGTGAAGGAATGTTGAGTGGGTTTTTCGACCCAACCACACATGCATTCATCGCCTCAGACCAACAGTAAGATATCTTAGTGTTATTTCTGAGATTAGATATCTTACAGTACACCGAGGTGACGATATATGCCTAAGAATGTACGGACGCCCGAAATATCTATTTCGACGATCCCGAGTTTTCTCGTGCAGTCTGTATGTACCTTGCATAGCTCAAAAACAGTATGTCATCATCAAAAGTTGAAATTTGGTAAGTAGACTCCGAGTGGGGTCTAGTTGTGCACCCCCCCCCCCCTTTTGGTTCCATTTTGATGTTCCAAAAAAGGTCTTTTTCACCTTTTTGGGTGATAATTAGTGTTAATTTCAAAACGAACTCGAGTGATGTTATAATTGGGCTAACAATAGGCGATATATCGCCAAGTTGGAGACAAATTTGGCAAAAAAAAAAAAAAATTTAGCCATTTTTTTAAAAATTTCGCATTCGTTGGAAATATTTAGATAGTTATCCATTGAATCACATTAAAATTGTCAATATTGAGAAATGTAATTTCTGTAAACTAATTAATATTAAAACGTTTTTAGCTTTCTTAATATGAGTGATACGCCCGAATCAGATGAGGTTATGCTGTTTTTCTGAAATTGTTGATTCAAAATCATTATTTGGTATAAAAGGTAGTCATGTGGTGCACACATCAGCTCGTTTTATTTTCTTTTAATACCTTCAATTCGTTACCTACACCCCTTTGCTTCTAGGTGCCTTGTATTATATTTGAAATGACTGTAGCATGGTATTACAGTGATCTCTCGCTTATACGCGACCTCTGTTATACGCATTTTTCACTTATGCACGTTTTTCTCACGGGCCCGGCCAGCGATATAGGAAAACGATGTTAACTCTTGTTCATTTATGCGCGAAACCTAAAATGCACTTTTCACTTATGCACGATAAATTTTTTCAATTTTAGTTAAATCGCCTAATTCACTCTTTGCTTATCGGAGGATTTGTACCCTTCTTGTTCTTTCTCTTAAAATACATTCACACGACGTTATTCCATTGTTCGGATTCTTCAAAAAAACGTGTTTTTTTTTTGCATAAGTGTGCAATAGGGGTGGAATTAGTCTTGTGATTGACTTCGAGAGGGGAGAACAGGTTACATACAAAAAGGTTGACCTCGCCTATCGAAAATCTTTTGCATCCTCGTAGACTATAGCACTGATCACGCGACATTTTTTTTAGGTTTTGGGGAATTCGCTTACGTACTGTACAGTGCATAAAAATTAACAAAACGTACAACTTCAAATTTGGCTTTTTTATTAAATCACAATGTATAAAAGGAAGTTACGTGCAAATTTATTCATTAGTATTACTAGTATACTATTAGTATTACTATAACTGATGTTAACTTATTGCATTTAAGCTAATTTTTGGGTTTTTCACTTATACGCGATTTTCACTTATGCGCGAAAATTTCGTTGTCCCGTTTGGTCGCGTATAAGTGTGAGATCACTGTATTACGCTATAGACCCAGAACACCTTGTACAAACTTGGTGGGGAGGTAAATAACCCGACAACAAGCAAGAATCATGTAGGCAGGATCAACATACGACCGCAAATGTAATGCTGACCTGGTACATGTATACAAAGCCACTAACTGATGGATGAAAAACAGGTCACAAATTTACAACAGAAAGACCACTGTACACAACATCTGAGATTTAAAGAAAGGTTCAAAGTCGATGTCTAAAGGTACGGCTTATAGCTCCAATGAACACACAATGATAGATGATGAATGCTAGTCAGAATGACTAGCAATTATTGCAACACAAGTCGTTGTCATTGAGACTCATGCATTGAAGATGCAGGCCTGCAACTTTCAATTGCTTTAAACCCCACTTAAAAATTAAAATGTTGAAATAAATTGCCTTCGTGTAATAATTTACAGTCGTTTGTAAACTGTTTCACACTTCTCAGTGGCTGGTTTAATGTGCATGTTAGCATTATTTTAACAACTATATGATTCTAGCTTGTTATCACTGCGTTCTCTACTTTCCTTCTAAGTTTTTACACTAAGTTGTGGGTCACCCTGCACTCGTTACCAGTAAAGAATTTTATTTTAAATTTTGCATTGGATAGTGATTTAACCGAACATCCAATATCCTGCACCCTTTCTGCCGAACCGTATATTCCAAATTTGATACCAACAGACAATGCTGTACTTGGGGAGGAAGAAAAGCGAGGTGATGTCCATTGAAATATTTGATCTTTGATGTAAAAATAATGCAAATTGGTTTCAACCACCCTTTTCTTTTGATGAGTTCTTTAAAACACTAAGAACCAAATACTTTTTTTTCTACTACAGTACTGCACCTAGATATATGTAATAAGGGCGGATATTGGGTATAAAAATGCTTTCGGCATTGATGTTATGTTTATTTATTGCATAACGCTATTTCAAAACAAATTCATTGAGAAAATGAACCATAAAAAAAGTGAAGCAAGAAATAACAATAGCTTTTGTCGGATGTCTTTTCATCCATAAGCTCATTCCTGCTTGCATTGAAAAAGGCATTCCCTGTAACGCCAAAACACATGTCTGCAGTAATCTGCAATTATGCTTTTTGATGTTATTTCTTACTTTACTTTTCAGCACAAAGGAATTTTTTTGTCTCATAAAAAAAGTGTTTATCCACACAAACATTTTAAAAAATGCTCAATATGGGTTCAACACACTCAAAATCTACAAAAACATTGCCGCACACATCCAAACACAAAAAAAAAAAAAAAAAAAAAAAAACAATCCAAATTCGGAAGTTTTCATGAATTCACTTTCTTCTGTGCATGTAGAAGATATTAAAAAGAAAGAAGTATTTCGTATCCCACACAGCATGTACAGCCGTCAAAATTCGCAATTTTTCACGAATCAAGCTTTCTTTTATATAATTTGAATGCATAACAGAAAGCCATAACAAAGATAAATACAACTTTTTCATGCATTTTTTTTCCTGGTGGCACAAAAACATGTGCTAGCGGTAACAAATTACTATATGACGGAATTGCAAACTCATAGATGGGCCTTTTGTAGCCTTTGTATCATCTTAGAACCTGCAATGTCTGATGTCATTTTAACCAAAGTGTTGATAAGTTAATATAGTTGAACGTTTAAATTATTAACCACAGCAGCGGTAACAAAATATACAGAATGGGACCCCAATCAATTTCGGGACACCAAAATTTAAATGATTTGAAATACAATCTTTCAAAAAATATATATATTATTTTTTTGAGCAATCACGATTGCTTATTGCTTTCATTTGACTGTTTTTGGCGTGCTATCATTTTATTTTCCCACCGCCACCCTCCGCACCATTAGTGTCGACCGACTCCTCACGATGCTGCTCCTATAGCGAAAACCGTCTCCAGGTTGCATCCATGTCCTACACACACACGGATACATACACAACTACAAACACACAGGCGCACACACAAATACATCCACACACATACACAACTACCCACACACTCATACCTACACACAGACACAAACACATATGCCTACACACATACATTCCCCACCACACACAAACACTCATACACACAACTACCCACACACTCATACCTGCACACACACACATTCCCCCCCACACACACATAAACACACATGCCTACATACAAACACATTCGTGATTGCGAAAACCATAATTTGAATTCAAGAGGTCAAAATTCAAATTATTATTTTCCTTTATATTTTTTAAAATTTTTTATATAATTTCAATTGTTTAAAAGTGACAACAATTATTTCTTACTGTTCAACCACAGATTTTATGGAATTTTCAAACATCCTGATAAGACAAATCTATCTGAGTGAGGGGGGAAAAGTAAAAATTTGATGCCGGTATTCTGCTCATTTGAATAAGACTCTTGCTTATGCAAAAGCTGGCATCGCTAAAAAATAATAGATTCGTCCATTTCCGGCTATAAAACGGATGTTTGTCTTTCCATACAATCCGTGGTCAGACAGTACTTGTTGAAAACTTGGTACTGAAAACCTATTTTTAGATTTTTTCGAAGCCAAGTCTCATGCGTAATGTTAGCGTTTTGCTGTAAATCGGGCAGCACTCCCTCAGCATCCTCCATCGCTTTACAATACTTCCACTTATTGCATCAGAAATATATAAAATGAAGCTATTGAGTAACCAAGTCATTTTTCAGCACAGAAAGAATGTTTTGTTTAAAACCAGCCTACACAAAAGCATAGGAAGGAAGTTAGAGAAACTCTTCTTATAGAAGTTGAAACCATGATTAATTCTTGACCTTTAACCCATGTTCATTCCGAGCTGAAAAGAACCATAGCTCCTTACACCTACCCATTCTTTAATAGGAAAACAAACTATGTGGCTTTTGTTATAAAAGTTAGTGATTTAACTTTTTTACCAGAAACAAAGGAAACTTTACTCAAAGGTTTACGCTTGCGCAAAATTACGTAGGCATACTTCTGGAAATATTGGTTAAACGATTACCTTCTCAATGAAGATGAGCATATAACACAAACCAAATCAAATATCAAAATAAAAAGCACATCAAAAAATATACATTTTATCGAAAAAAAATGTTTGTTGATCTTCCTTTTGGGTAAAAATAAAGCAACTTTGTTTTTGGTTTTCCCTCGATGCCAAAAATTACAGAAAAGAAAAAATAAATACTTTAGGAAATAAATAATTGAATGTTATCTTAAATAATTTACATAAAAAACTAAATCATCTGCACAGCTCTTTCCTTCTGTTAAAAAATAAACCACCCCAAACATCCTTTTACTCCTTTTGCCAAAAATAACATAAATTAAAACTTTACAGTGAAAAGCAAATACTCACAGCAATAATTATTTCGCAGTAAAAACCAGGACTGCGGAGTTAGAGTCGTAGAGAGACAAAGGCCCTAAAATACAAAGAGTCAGATTCTGGGGCTAATGTTATTTGGGAAAGGACAGACTGACAGGCACACATTTTCCCTTTTCTCAAAACCCACTTTCTCGATATTTATTGAATTAATTTTACTTACTCCTTTTGGCTTTTTTTTTTGTTAGAGATATTTTAAAGATGCATTAAGACTTCTTTCATGCTTTTTTCTTCTTTATTTAACTTTTATGGGAAAGAAGGATAAAAAGGAACAAAAATGAATACAAATGCGTATTAAAATTACCAAGGTGAGTTTGAATTGAAATACAGAATAAATCTCAAATCTGGAATACCTGAACTGTTTATGTCTAGAAAGAATAGACATCAGAGCATATGCAGCTCATATGGGTGGACAAGGGGGGGGGGGGGGAGGGGGCAACTGTCCTCTCACTTCCAAAAGTAAAAGGGCCTTGCCGCCTTCGCTTCTCAGAGTTAAAAATTAATGATTGATTTAAAAATGATTTTTATAGGGCAGATTGATTTACTTTACAAAAGAAAAAACTAAAAATTCCAAATAAATGAAGTTCCTTATCTTCTTTCATAAGAATGGAACCAAAGTTGGGCAAATTTTAATTGCATTGATAATTAAAGATTAACAATTGGTAACTGTAACCACAACTAAGAATTGATCAATTGTAATTGTGGAAAATTACCACTAACAATTAATTGCTAATTGTAGTTTACCACAGTTAACAATTAATTGTTAATTGTAGTTTTCTACAATTAACTGATAATTGTAGTTTTCTACAATTAACAATTGTCTTGCGAATTTTAATTAAAACTAACTCTAAAAAAAATTACTGGTTTTGTATGATATACTCTACAGGCGGCAGGTTCATCTGGGACGTGGATGCTGGGCGGGTACCATATCACTATGCAATTATTTAAATACACATGTTAGCAACAAATTAAATATCAGTGCACAACAGTAACTTTATTACAAGCAATAAATTATTTGCTGCAGCATATGACTTTTCTCAAAAAATCTTATGGCTCCAGCAAAATTTCCTCAAAAGAGGTATATTTCTATTAAAAATTCAAAAACATTTTTTTCTGTACTAGTATAAGTCCAAAGAACATCTGAGAGAAATTACAGAAATGCATCTTAATTAAACGATTTTTAAAAAAAATGAAAACAGCGGTCTTTGAGATCTTACGTCCCCTGTTATGTCCTTCTTTCTCACCTCCCTTTTTACGGATTAAACTATAAAACAATAATTTGCAAACTTAAAACACTTAATTGAAATACAAACATTTAAGTGGGGAAAAACCTTGCCAAGACGGTTAATTCTTAGTTTTAACTGTTTTATAAAACAATTAAAAAAATTAATTGCAAATTATTTTAATTGTGAGAAGTGATTAATGTACATTAATCCAATTAAATTAATTGCAAAGAACAATTACTAGTTTAATTGCTAATTTAATTGCAATTACTTTTGCAATCAATTAACAAGGCAATTGAAAAAATGATTAATGCCCAACACTGAATGGAACTTTAAAACGGAAGCTGAAAGCCTACGGTGGCCATCAGTTGCGATTTTTGAGGCCATATTCCACATTTTTAGAAGTTATTAAGTCAATATTAAAAGAATATAAATAAATGAATAAATTTCACAAAAAGAAAAATCAGCACCTCTCCCCAACTCCTACGCTTCTGGAGCTGCACATTACTTGCTGAATTGCTAGATTTTTTCTTTAAAAATTCTCTCCCCCTCGAATATTCCCCAAGGCTCCCTCCCAATTAAGTCTGCAGACTTTCCCAAGAACCTGCAACACAAGTTTCTGCTAATGGGGTCCTTGTAACAGTCTATTTTTTATGGACTAATAAACTAGAAACAAATATGAAATGTAAAATAATAAATATCACCTTATAAGTTTGGTATAATAATAGTATAAAGTAACTCACACACGGGTAATCAAACGCAAATCATCCATTTTATATTACACAACATACCATCAACATTCAATTAAGTGTAGATTAAAGTATTTTTAAAAACTGCTAAAATGAAATGGACGTGCCACAAAGAAAGACGTGCTTTATTTTTTATATTGCTTATACACCGGTAAATTTTCTTTCGACAGACAAAAAGATAGGAAAAAAATCAAATAAATTAAGAAAAATAAGTGGATAAATACGTCATGAAAAATCTCCCACCTGTGACAAGTTACAATTTTCGCAGCAATGATGTAAGAAATTTCAGTGTACAAATGCCCATTCACACAGCCTACTCTCTATATGGCTACAGTTCTACCCCAAATGTTTTTTTTTTTTTTTGAAATGGAATTTATATTTCATTTCTTTTTGGTCTTAGGCTCATGTGATTAGGTTTTACGACAAAGCACTCAAAAAATATCTCTCCCCACCATAAGAATAAAAATGAAATCAAATGTTATACGAACACAATTCAGAACTTGCTCATAGCAACAGCACATTACACACAAACATTCACTCAATGTACTCAAATATTCAACAAGTGTTTTTGATACGCCTTTTTTTTCTTCTTCTTTTTTTAAGTCAGTATTTGCAAACAACAAGTCTCAAGAAAATATTAAACACAAAAATAAACGATCTTTATAAAGTGTTTTCTTTTTCATGTCTTTTCGGGAAAAAACACAAAATCTATTTTATGAACAACTGCATTTACACTAGAGATTCTAGACTTTTATTTTAAATACATATTATTTAACAAGCTAATAAATGCAGCAAAAAATCATTAAAATCACAAAAGAACCCTAAAGAGAAATTTTAACCCAACACAATTTCATACATTTAAACCCAATAAAAGTTCATACATTTAATCAAAGTCGAGAAGCAGTAATAAATCACTTACTTTAAAAAAAAAATTGAAAAGTACATTTATATCTTGCAATGAAAAATGATTATAAAATTGACAACTTTTGTTACAACCATAAATTACATTACCAAAAGATGCTGCCTTTTTCTCAAACTACATATTGCAGAGGGGAAAAAACAACTTGAAATTTATAAAACTCAAACATCATAACATTTGCACTTTCACACTCACTCAAATGTTAGTGTAGTGATTCAAAAATAAACATTTTTATAAATAGTAAATAAAATTCAATGTTTTAATATTTTATTTTTTTCACAATAATTTCTTAACACATATAACAGTCTTAGCAAGAACCTAAAAAATAAATAAACATTGATTTTGCCTATCTTGTTTAAATATTATTTTATCCTTTTAAAGATTAAGTTTCTTATTTTTTCCCTGATTGCTATGTATTTTTAGGTGGAGTTTTACTGTGTAGAGGTACAAGACACTTGTTAAAAAAAAAAAAGGATTAGGACAATTTTGAGGAACTTTTGGGATAATTTTAGGACAACAAATACAAAATATCAAAAAAAATAAATACCACTATTTCAAGCATACGCTTCTGACAACATGCTGCAGATTCTACCTCGTCCTCAAAAAAAAAAAAAAAAAAAAAGATAACTTTTGAAAAATTTTATTAATGAAATGTTGGAAGTTTACATGCAAATTATGAAACATAAAACAGTATTCACTCAAAAAAAAAATTTTTTTTTTTTTGGACATTGGGAAAGGGGGTGGGAGGGGACAGACATTTCCCAAATTCATACCTATCTGCTTGAAAAAAATATTTAAATTTTTAATGTAATGCATCTACATTTTTTTAAAATAGGAAAGTGGGCTTAAAAATATACGAATATTTAAAGGAAAGCACACACACAGCAGCTAGAGTTCAAAGCTACAGGTTGTTAATTTACAAAACAAAATTATTTTTTAAATTAGCAGTAAAAATATAATTTTTTAACAAAAGTGAAAGTAGAAAAAAATATTAATTTACTTCTTTTTTCCATTCAAACTAGACTAAATATTTAGATTTATGCATTACGAATATTGCAATAAATATGAATTGATTAGATTACACCTCTTTAGCTTTAGAATACTTTTGGACAGTTTACGACAGTTTTAAGAAGTTTAGGGCGGTAAAAACCACCTGTCCTGTCCTAAATCAGTTTTGGACAGTCTAAAACCTAACCCTTCTAAGCAGCAGAGAAGACGAGAAGTAAAAACAGTTGGTCATACAATCCCAACGGAAGTTCTGTGACCAAAAATGAATGATGTGTCAGAAACTCTATTTTGTTCACTTCGCCCAGGATATTTTGTTTAAAAGCTAAAGCTATGAGCAGGGAGCATGAGGAGAGGTTTCACCGAGATATCTGTACAATAAAACGTTTGTATCAGGATCATTGGTCTGAGTTAATGCTCACCAAATGCTGACAAACTATTGCAAGAGATGGTCTTTCTTTGACGTACATAAAGCAATCGAAAAAGAAGCGATAAGCAGCAATGAGCCAAAAGCAACCTTTGCTTTCCGAAAAATAAGCAGTTTAATAAAACAGGACCCATTTAATAACATTTATTGCACAGAATTTTTTTCCAACATTACCTTTACATCTATGTGTGGTTGCTGTGCATCTTTCTCCAGTGGGCTTTTATGTATCCTGAAAACAAGTGCTAATAAAAAAATCCACTCTATCATATTTGTTTTTCTCGGCCCAAAATTAGTCGAATCGACTATTTAAAACCAGGATGCAGACAAAAAGCTCTTTTTTGTTGACTAGTGTTATTAGGCTTTATACAATGATCTTTGCAATCAAATATTATATTGATTCTAAAATATTAATTTATATTTTTTCACTCATAAAAATTGGTATAGCAACATTTATGCCAAAAAAAGAAATATTGAAAAACAAAGCAGATTGCAAAAGATGCATCTACTAATTTAGCAAAATAACACTTGACGTAAAAGAAAAAAAAAGGCAAAAATACAAAGAACTCAACATGCAACAGATGAACATGAATGATTTTGGACACTTGAATTGAAAACGAATGCTTTTTAGCATTGAAAATAAAAGAAATACCCAAGTTCTTGAAAACTGAGCCGTTTAGTTTTTGCTTCCAAAAGATGGTGGTCGCTTCAGGAATACTTATTGATTACAGATTAAAAAAATAAGTTGAAAAACTTAGGTTTAATTATTAACTTTTTAAAATTATTCTTTTATTTAGATTTAGCTTGAGGAACTTGTTTGCTAGGGAAGGCAAGATTTTTATTCATTTTGTAGCAAATGATATGTGAAATAAGAATTATGTGGATGGAGAGTTCATTAATAATGCACCTATTTATAACAGGATTGGCAAGTTTTTGCCGGGGGGCGGAAAAAAACATGGAAAAAAAACGGTTTTTACCGACCGGCAAAAATATGTTTTTGCCAATATTGGCCAAAGTGGCAAAAATAGATTTTGTGTTAACAACTTACGGACAGTTTTTATCTTTTTATATAAAAGTAAAAGCATGAAAAGATTGATAAAATTTTAATTCAATTATTTTTATAGTTTAAAAAAATTTAAGGTTTAACTTACTTTTAAAGTTATGAAGCATTTTTATTTTTAAATTTTTAAACATTAACATTAAATTTCAGTTCGTAACATCTAAGACAAATAATTAACTTAAAATGAAAATGTAATTAGCTTGTTTATTGTAGCATTTTTTACAGAATACTAAATATCTATATAAAGTATACTTAATCAAGATGCAACTATAAAATAAAATAAAAGTTGGCTCATTCTGAAAAAATTGTTTTGGCAAACATTTAAAATCTTAAGTTTTGTAATCCCAACATTTGTTTTTAATTTATTTTTCACCTTATAAATTAGAAGTAACATGGGACACATAGTTAAAATATTAAAGAGCATTATTTATATTATATTGTCACTATTTCTTGATTAACAATATAATGCTACTTTATTTGCTATTAGGTTTTTGCTGTTTTTTCCATTTTTGCCATGGTTTTTTCCACTGTCCCGGCAAAAATACCTTTTCACCAGCAAAAAAACCAACTCTGATTTATAAGTTATCTGTTAAAATCCCTCTATATTTTAAAAAGTTCAATAACTTGTAAAAGTGTGGTTTATTTCTAAACTTCTTTTTAATTACTAAGTGAACTATTGTGTTGGGTTTTAATTGCTGTAAATAACTACTTAAAACATTTATTCGATTAACTAAAAGAATTATATTTACATTGAGTTAAAGAGAAATATAAAATAGCATACAAAATGAGTTAAAAGGGAGGAAAATGAGTATACACATATAACAGTTAGTTGTATTTATTAGAAAATCATTTTAAAGATTCTTATTTAAATACTTAAATTTTTAATTGGTAAAGTTCTCTCAGGGAAGTCTATTAGTGTTTTAGTAATATTTCAGTGAAGTTTGAGCTACAAATAATACATTAAAAAAGTGTGAATTGTGTCATGGAATGTAAACATTCGCTTCATTCTTTCACACATCAATAAAAAAGAGACATGACTCAAAAAATGAGACATCTTCAATTAACCCATCTAGACAAGGAATAAATGTTTTATTTTCAACAAACCAAAGTAAGAAATTGGCAGCATCTCATTTAAGAGCCAAATAAGCCCACCCTCAAAATCTAGTTCAATTCTAGTGTAAAAAATATGACTAGACACACACTTCCTACGAGTCAGGGGGAAAAAAGTTAAAATTTGCTAAAGAAATTTAAAGCAATGTATCATGAAAAAATAAGATTAAAAACCTCATGTTCGATGTATAATTTCCAATATCTGCCGGTACTTGGAAACTTAGCAACAACTTTTTCATAGTATGGCCGTGCTTCTTCTATTTTCTTGGTCTGAAATACAAAACATGATCATTATTTCATTTATTTAATTATTTTCAAATACATTATGAAATACAACACCAATGGAACTCTTTAAACAGCAGAAGTCAATTAGTTCGTAGGTTAAACCAGGAAAAGTGGCGAAACTCCATGAAAAATGACAAAATAAATGAATCGTAAATCAAAATTATTTCTACTATCTGAAAAAAAATTAAGTGTCAAAAAATAGATGGAAAATGATCCCAAGTTTGTCCATCTTCAATGCTTCTGTCATTTTTTTTTTAAATGAAATTTGATGTTTTTTAATTTGTCACATAATTTTAATAAATTTGGGTGCAAGTTTAAAAATAGAATTACCCTACGTTTTTAGGCTACTAGTATCTGATAACCAAATTCTCGATCACTATCTTCATATTTTTGTGAGTGCACCATTACATACCACATAAGACTTCCACTCTGACTTGCTAGTATGCAACATTTAGGCTCTTCAGTCCAGCAAATTTGATAAAAATGAAATTTTTATCACACGTAGACTACATTAGTAAGCAAAAAATGTTTTTTTCAGATTTTTAAAAAATTTGCTTCTCAAAATATTCAAGGTCAAATCATAATTTGCATGAACTTGAAATAATAATGTCACGTTGCTTTGCCAAGTGACATGTGAGGTAGTGAGAAGTGAAAGGATGCAAATGACAAAATTAAAATTTTGGAGATAACCAGTACAAACGGTAGATGAATCTCCTCTGTCTTGGGGCAAGAGAGTGTACTAGTAGCCCTGGTAGGTGCTGCTGTACAGCATGATTTAGAAAAAAAAAATCAATGAAAGCCTACCTAGGATCTGATCTTTAAACCCATTTTACTCGAAACTTAAAGTAGTCCACTTGCATCCCTTTGCTTCTCACTGCCTCATATCATGTGAAGACCTTTTAAAAGAGCTTTAAAATGACACCCAGTATGACATTCTAGCTCCTATAGGAGCTGAGAAAAACTATTTTTTGTAACTACCAAAGTATGCCTTTTTGCCAATTTTCGAGTAATTTGGGGGGTCTCACAAAAAACTAATGGTCAAAAAAATCTAAAAAAACAATTTTTTTATATCATTACATGTGTAGACTCAAACCTGTTAATTTCGTAGAAATCGACAATGGGTTAATTTCAGAGGCTCGTTAATTTGGCATGGAATAACCTTAATTATAACAATTTTTATGATATTTTTTACGTTACTCTTTTGTGACCACTTTTCAATTTCGTTTTCAAGGTTTATCTATACATGTATAAAGGTTATGAATGACTGTTGTCTTTGGTTTCGGTACGAGCTATTGCCTTTGGTAAGGTAAATTTCATGTCATCTTGACACACATTAGTGACATCTACCACATATTTTTGTTCTGGACTGAGATAGAATGGTTTAGATGATTCTGGATTAGTAAATTGATTTAAAGTGCCATCTTGTAATGTAGCATTAAGTAAGGAAGGAAGGCTTTCACTGTAGCCTTTGTCTATTACTAGTACAAAGTACAATAGCTTTTTTCCTCTCTGCTTTGGAAAATCTCTAAAATAACTTATCTGACTTCCTGTTTTCTAGGCATGTTGAAATTTTGAAATGTGGAAAAATATCACATTCAGCATATTGAAGTGAAACAATAAAAAAATAATTCAAACAGAAAAAGGATGAAATTGAAATATTATGTGGTATTAAATTGCAATAAAAATCATAAACAGAGATGAGAATGGTCAGGGAGCAAAAAGGAGGCAATCCAAAAAATTTTTTTCGTAAAATCATGTGGAAAGGGGATGATATCCAAAACTGCATCAAAAGAGCCCCTGGAAGCCATGATGTTAAAAAATACAACCAAAAATGGCTTTGAACCAGTTGGGTAGTAATTAATACATGACACATATTGTCCTTAAAGCATAGTGTTAATTTCTTAGATTTCAGATATAAAACAAGATTAGGAAAATGCAGATAAATGCAGTTAGAAAATTGGCTTTTTGTTTAACGACTTTCAAGTGACCACAAAAAATCGTTCTTATGTAGAAAGCGTCATTAAATAGAATGCTTTTAACACTGTAGTGGACCATCTGGGACCGTGAAAAGCTGTCGTTAATTAGAGAAAATCGTTAAATAGAGCGTCGTTAAACAGAGAGCCAACTGTAGTTGCATATGTTAAAGCATTCCCAGGGGTCTGTCCAGGATTTTTCACAGGGTCCGTTTTTTGTGAAAAATCAAATAATTTTGTGAAAAATGAATTAATTTTGTGAAAAATCAAATAATTTTGTGAAAAATGAATTAATTTTGTGAAAAATCAAATAATTTCGCAAAAAAAAAAAAAAAAAAAAAAAAAAATTGTTAAAACGAAATTTTAGAATTTAGAGATGGCACAAACTGCATCAATTAAATTTAAAGTTGAGTGTTTTATTCTTCTATGTCGAAAAAATCATTCTGGAGTGTTTATCTGATATTTGGCGGGGGGGGGGGGGGCATCGCTCTCTCAAGTATCAATATTTATCTACCATTCTACATTATGTTAAATTATACTAGAAATATTTCTGTACAGTATTTAAAATAACTGTAACAAAAAAATAAATAAAATAAAATTCAGAATAGGGTTCAACATTTAACTTTTTGACCCAAGACACTCTTAAAAAGCACAGAATTTCGTTTAAAACTTATAAATTCCGTGATTTTAACAAAAATAAAAAGATATTTTAATTGTTTACCTCTTAACAAAGCGTAATAAACATTAAAAATGCGAAAAATCGGATATGATAAACATTTCATTAATATCTGTGGACACAGTTGACGCAAAAAAAAAAAAAAAAAAAACATCTATTCAGCATTTTAATTTTTGACTCATAACAGAAAATGGAAATTTGCTTTAAAAACTTGAAATGAGAGTTCCAACAAAAATAAAGAGACTTTTCATTTATTTGCATCTATAAAGCGAAGTTAGCTTGAAAAAAGAACAAAATATGATTCTCATATCGGATGTTAAAAGATTGCATTTTTCAAAATGCAGACATCTATAGAAAAAAAAAACGGTAAGTAAAAGAGTTTATTTAAAGTTAATCATCCTTGTTAACATCGAAAAATCAAAATCCATATAATTTTCTTCCAAAATAACAATTAAACATCACACCACACTGCAAAAACGCAAATATTGACAAGCTGGTAAAATGATAAGAATATTTTCTAATCAAGTCATTATAAAGGTTTAACGCCAGACGCTGTTAAGTGGTGATAATTTTGAAGTTGGTCTGAATAGATCATATTTTGTCCCCACCCTTACTATCTATCCCTTTGCAGTTCTAAGTTCATTTCGCAGATATATATTATTATTGTTTATTAAATCATGAGCGGGGGGGGGGGGGCAAAAAGTGCTTACCAATGCCTTTTCAGAAAAGTTTACAACAACACAGCTGCTAATTAGCTGTGATAAAACAAACAACCATTATATTTATTTGGCAGTAGCAATTACTTATCACTTGCAGGAACATCACAAGAGTGCCGATTTTTTTTCTCTCAAAATTAGCCGATTTAGTATAAGCTGATCCCTCTAATTTGACTTCAAAAAAGGCTCCAAAAATTATCGGTTTATACACAGAAATATGCGGTTTATACACAGAAATATGCGTTATTTTGTTTTTGCTCTTTCAATAAACAATTTGTGAAAGATCCGATCTTGTTTATCAGAATTTTGTGAAGGGTCCGTTTTGTTTGATCGGGATTTTGTGAAAGGTCCGTTTTGTTTGATCGGGATTTTGTGAAAGGTCCGTTTTGGTTGATCGGATTTTTGTGAAGGGTCCGTTAACGGACCCAAATATCCTCTGGCCAGACCCCTGATTCCGCAAAAATATTTCAGCATACATTATTGGAGTGGGTGGCAAATTGAAGCAAAAGAGCTTAAATATCTTTTTGTCAAGATATTTAACTATGGTTTTGTTATTATTGCTTTTCATTTGTTAGCAATATTCTACTTTGTACAAATTTGCTGCATTGCACCATTTCCTGCAACAGTGTTTATTTCTATATAAATTTAAATTTTGAAAGAGGAGCAGTAATTTCTAAACCAAGTCCTTGAATAAAGGGTCGAGGGAGCCAGAGTTTAATCTTGGTTGTATCACTCAATAATGTCAATTTTTCATTTTTTTAGATAAAAAAATTATTTTTTAATTCAAATCATTTGAATTTATATTGTTGAAATATTTTCCTTGTGTGACAGATCATACTTTTCAGAGCAAGAGTTGAAAATAAATATATGATTGGTTATTCCATTTCCTTGCATTAGATTTTAAAATTTGGGTTAAAAAACTTCATAATACTATTTCAGGAACAAAAGGACAACTTGCAGTTGCTTCATTTAACCAAGAAATCCCAAAAATTTAAACAGGCTTGTACGTTTTCTTAAATAATTTCATAAAAAAGGGACCATGCCAAGTTTCATTAAAATCCAAGACTGAGGGAGTCAACCGCATTTTTTCTAAAATAAGATTTAGGAAATAATATTGTTGTAATACAGTAAACTCCCGATTATCCGCGGAATTGGGTGGCACAAGTGCCGCGGATAATAAAAATCGCGGATAACCGCAAAAAGACTAAAATGGGGGACAAATCAGGTAAAAATTATCCTATCTCAAATTCTTAACTGTATTGATGCATAACACTTTCTGCAAACAGTGAAAATATATATAGAGTACAGTACAAGTGTTTTGTACTTTTGCACAACCGAACTTAACAAACAAGTGTATGTACGATGAAGAACGCACAATAATAATAATGATAATAATTAATACAAATTAAATCAATCAATCAAGCAAAAACAACTGAGTATAAATTTAAAATTTTTCAAAAAAAAAAAAAAAAAAAAAAACAGCCTCTGGTATTCGCTTTTTACTGCGAAATTACATGTTCGTGATTGTTGATTGATTCGCGGATAATCCGCCCCGTGGATAAACCGCTCGCGGTTAATCGGGAGTATACTGTAATGAATAAAATAAGCAGATATAACGTAGCATATGGTAAAAAGCCTCCCAACACTAAAAATGATTGAAATACTTGCAGGATGCAAAAAGATTGAAATCTCAAACGAGGCATGCAACTTTCGGCGCAGCACGTGTCTGACGATGAGATGCAAAAAGATTGAAATTAAAAAAGCAAGTGTTGGCATTTTTTGCAAACATACATCTTTGGAAGAGATAGCGGAGGATGAAAATTCTAGGGGGGGGGGGGATAGAAAGAAAAAGAAAACAGAGATCAAAAACTAAGAAAAATATAATTTTTTTAGATTTTAAAGAAAAATAAGATCATTACGAGACCTGAAAGAGGAAGAAAGGTTTCAAAAACCAACAGAGAAAGCCGAGATTTCGGCAAAAGTGAGGAAAATCTCAATTTTGCATAATTCTATTCAAGCATCCTTATTTTGTTGATGTTGAGGTTTCAAACTTTTTTAAAACTGTTCTTTGTATCAACAGACTAAGTGCAATTAAATTTAATTCAATGCAAAATTTCTCCACCTTTAATACAAAAGTGCCATGGGAGCAGTGAGCAAAGAATTAACAGTGTCTCAATGCTCCCTCCAGGCAAAACATAAACTTAATGGATGCAATTCTCAGACAAAAAAAAAATTAATAATGCCAACGAGTAAAAAGCTTTCAAACCAACTTTAAAAATTAATAACTCTCAACAGCCTTGAACTTGGATAAATTTTCTACAGAACAAATGTCTGTGCAAACAAATGCAGTTTTTAAAAAATTAAAAAACCTCATTAATCCTGATATAAAGTTGCAGCAATATTATATACTTTTATAAAAAAAAAATATTAAAAATGAATACAACAAGAAAAACTTACATTTGCCTCCCTGACTATCGTACTCCATGCTTCAGCATCATAATCATGCTCCTCTAATCGCTTTTCAGCTTTCTTCAGTCGTTCCTGAATAAATCCCAAATGGTTTTGATCCTGTGAAAAAATAATAAGAATACAGTTAAATCTCAATATGATACACATATTTTTAAATAAAAGTAAAATAAATCATATTTGATTAAAAACATCAATCACCAACATTAATTTGGTTCCAACTATTTACCAGACAAGTAAATAAAACTGGCATCACAGACTTCCCTTCTTTAGATTTACCAACAATGGGGGATTTTTAGAGACCCACGGGCAATTCTACCGTTACGGACGTAACAATCATCAGACTTTAAATACACATAATTTCAATTTGGTTTTATGAAAAGCTACATTTTTTTTTTTTTTTTTTTTTTTTTGTATAGTTTGGAATTATTTATGCTGGCAAAAATTTGGGTGCAGATTGCATGATTACAAAAAGTAACAAAAAATTAAAACTGCCTGTTATGGACGTAACTCAGAAAACAGCAAAATGTATGCATTGTCATACAATCGTCAATATTCTTCTGAATTACTCATAGATTTCTAAAATTTTCTTTTAAATACTTGTTCTAGAGATTTCAAGCTTTCTAAAACCATAAAGTTTTCATTGATATTGTTTGTAAAATTTGTGATAGAAATTAATGTTGGTTACGGACGTAACATCAGAGCATCAAAAGTTTTGTTGTATCATATTACATGTCATACACTATATTTTCATTGCCTATCCTGTACTTTTTTTCTAGTTAATTGTAAATATTACATGTGTTACGGATGTAACATACTGCTTTTTGTTACATCCAAAACCAAAAATGTTACGTCTGTAATGCCATTTATTAAAAAACTAAAGAAATTTTAATGTTTTAGACTATGGTAAACAATTACTCCAATAAATTGCTAAAAGGACACAAAAGGATTTATTTTGATTTTTTAGTAAGTAACGACAAATTTTACTAAATTTTTGGTTTGGACATAACATCAAACTTCATTTTTTAAAAATTTGAATTATCCAATTTTACTTTGCAAAAAAATTAAAATAAATGCATGTTATTATAGTATCATGTTAATAGTTTAAACTGTATTGCAATTAATTTTGTTTATTTTTATTTTACTACTAGAAATAAGAGTCCTGAAGAACTCAAAATCCTGATAATGTTCTATTAATTGAAAAACACGTACTTGTTATACAATTGCAATTTATATCAGCAAAAGTATAAGAATGTGCACAGACTTGACTAATTCAAGGATCACACATAATTGCAGTTTTCTTTAAAAATCTCTATTTTTTGGAAAAGGCAACATTTTTTAAACTGAGCAGGGACACTCCAAATTCAAATTTTAGGAAGGCGGAAAATCTCTATTTGCCGAATGGAACTCCAAGTTTTGACAAATATAAGTTCAACATTCACAGAATTTAAATTTTGCCGAATGGAACTCCATTTTAATAAATAGTGATGATTTTGCCGAATACGGAAATTTTTCGGAGGTCGTATTTATCTCCTGTGACCTGCCATAGGGGTGCTGTTGACTGTCGGCCTAACTTTGCTTATCAACTTGCAGCCAAAAAACCAATTCACCCAAATCAGGAACGAAGGGCACCCATATGCAAAATTTTAAAGGGGGTTCAGATATTTCTCCCATAGAAACCGATATCAGTACAGATTTAGTTATTAAAACAAACCGTACAGAATAAGGAGCAAGAATACTTTTCAGTGAATGAAAAAGTTTGCGATCTTTGGCAAAAATAAATTTCAGAAAGTAATTTAGGGGTGAAAAGCGTTACCACTAATTGTTGTGATAGCAAAAAAAAAAGAAAGAATAGAAAAGGGTCCAGAGCGGGGTATAGATTCTGCAATCTCTGGAGCACAATATCGCTCCTTAACCAACTAGGCTAGCAGCGGCTCGTCAAAAGACTGACATTTTAAACCCATAAGGCGCCTAGGAGACTGCATGGCGACTTTAAATCGATTTCTCTCATAACTTTCTGAGTATTGCATTGTATTACTTTAACCACCTAAGGTACTAGGGGGCCTCTTTCAGAAAAAAAAAAAAATGACGCAAATCATGCCGTCTTCGAAAGAGTTTTGAGCGAGTTCAAACCAAAACGAAGGAGTTTGAAGGGCCATTTCAAAAAAATTCCCAAATGAAGAAGTATTGGAGGGGTTTTGAAGGAGTGTATGAACCCTGATATATATATTGTAACTTCCAATGCCAAGTAATAAGAGAACTGAAAAATCACAGAAAACATACAAGAATAAATGTGACATCAGTAAATCTATAAATTATAGGGCAGCCCTTGTTACCCAATAACGCTTCCAAATCAAAATCCAAGGAAGAGCACAGGGTTTGTGGAGGTGTTGTATGCTCATATCCTTTTAAGATGACATGGAGCATAGAAGGCAAAGAGAGTCCGGTGTGACATTAATGCACTGAAGGTGTTTTTGAAGGCAGCCATGTCCAGAAAGAAGCCGGATAATTGCCAGATTGCTTTTTGAGCGGTTCTGGTAATTTACGAAATCTGTTCGATAGCTGGTTCTTTTTTTGTTTTGATTAAAAGGTCCTGAAACAGGAAGTCCAGAAGGTTTCTCTGACAATTGACTTGATGGTGCGAAAAGGGAGGCAAATTAAGTTGTTTGTAGATTATTCAATGAGTTCCCAAAGGAGGAAATATTTCACTTTCAAAATTAGGAGACTAAGCTACCAGAGCAAAACTTATCGACAAGTTTAGAAATTAAAGCAATTATAAATTAATCAATTTATTTTACTTTTAAATATTTTCTATTTTGGAAGGTGGGGCAGCTGCCCTCTTTTGTTCGCTCTAGATACGCCCAAGTATATACCTAAGAGATGGTTCTATTCTTCAAAGCTTGCGGGAATCAGAAAAGCTTCAGAATAGTTATTTTTGCTACTTTTGGAATATGAGACTAAATTGTTGTTGTTTGTTGCTACTTATGCCACTTGGGAAACCGAGCCCAAGAAGCGAGGCACTCAATTTAGGGCAGAGAAGTACGGCTTATGTTTACTCAAGCACCTATTTATGTAGAAGTTCGATTTTGCTCAGACAATACACAATAGATGGCAGCACCATCTATGGTGCTGATGGATAATTTAGAACTGAACCAGAAGTCTCATAACTCCTGGCTTAGCACCCCCACAGGTATCATTTCACTTGGAGGAACATGTGACCACAAGCATATTTAACGTCCCCCCCACCTCACCCCCAATGAAGACTGGATCTTCGACCGGCTAGGATCGAACCAAGAATCCTCCGGTTACGAGTCCAATGCCTTACCGATCAAGACTAAATGAACAATTTCTGAATTGTAACAACCTTCAACATAAAAGGTAATGAGAATTATAGCTACAGAACATAGTCCTGTTTCTAAATGTCAGTTTTAGAGTGAATAGGAACCAACATTGCAGAACACAAAATAACGCTTGCACTCATTCATAATAAAAGTCACAATTTCTCAAGGATATATTGCAGGGTTGTACAAGTAAAATCCAAAACCTTTATGTAGATTAACTGAATAGCATTTCGGGGCTTAGGGTCAGATCAACATAACTCAAACTGAGAGTGAGTGCAGTTACGTTTGTGTGACCCTAAGCCCTTGATTTATAAGTGCAAACAGTGAAAAATGGATTACAGTCAAGCCCGCTTATTAGAATATCGGTTAAAAGAATATCCTGATCATTGTAATATATTTTCCAAGTACCATACCGTTGTAATTTTTTATTTTGAACCCAGATAATGGAATATCCCACTTATCAGAATAATTTTCAGAGGCAAATTGGCTATTCCATGAAGCGGATTCAACTGTACTTCCAAAATACTTGTTATATGACTCATTGGCGACTTGAACTAGTGCAACTGCCCCTCTGTTGTAGGTAAAGGGTCTTCGCTTCTCTATTTTTCAGAGTTCAAAATTGATGATCCATCAAAAAATAATAAAATTGATCAATTCATGTGTTAACAAAGAGAAGAATTAATTTAATAAGCTAGTTTTATGTTTTTTACAAGCTATAATTTCTTTAGAACTGAAATGTAGCTTTGAACTGGAAGAAGAAAGCCTACCGTCATGCGACCATAGGTTCCCATTTTTGAAGCGGTGCCCCAAGAGTCTATCATATCGCAATTTCCTCAGATATTAAATTAATAACGACGAATTTAATGTATAAAAAAAAGTTACTTTAGGGGCACCACCCACCTAACTTTCCCTCCCCCTGCATCTCCTTTATCCCCCGCCCCCTCTTGTTTTGGATACCAGCCGCCAATGAGACATATCACAACTAACATTCAAAATTTGTATCGCTACACACAGTATCGCCATTTTTATCGGTTTTTAATAAAAACAAGGGAGTTTTATATCTACGTACATTTTTCTAACAACATTCTATTTCATAGCGAAATTCGGCAGCTAATTTCCTTTTTGGTGTTCGTGCTCTTTCCCTTTAAAGATTACTTTATAACATATCATATTGTGCCAACGCCACCAAATAAACACAGAACCACTTGAGTTGAAAAACTAACATTTGAGTTAAGTTTCCAATCGAAGAAATCTCTTACTTACCTCGAATAAAGTCATGGCTGCTAAACACTTTTGAACCACACTAATATGATGAGCAGTCTGTCTATTTGTAAGTAAAAAATAAACAAATATTACGCCAGAGTTCTGTAAAAAATATTGAACAAGCGTCAAGAAAAGAAAGAGACCAAGCAAGGACTGAGCATGCGCAGAAGCTCACGCACTCACGGTTAGGGTTAGAATAAAACTTTGGTAACGTTTGCAAGCACTAGGGCTACATTCGGAAACAGGCACCGGTCACACCGGTGCCACCGCAAACGTTCGGAAACGATCGAGTCCCAACAGACAGGCCGACGCATCAGCTTAAGTTTAGCCATTTTGGATCGGATTTTTCATTGTTGCACTGCTTGGGTTACCAAAGCACAGTTTCGGGTTTCGCCAAATTTGCCGAAAATTAATACTTTGTTTAATAAACAGTTCACGTGCCGCTAATAATCGCTCGCATTGAACAATCACCAAACGCGAACAATCGCCAGAAAGACAACCAATCAAACTCGCGCATATCGGTAGCACATCACAGCTAATGACGTCAATGTTTACTCGCGCAGGTCAAAAATACTTATTGTTATTCAAAAATGTCGCGCGCATGGATGTCGTGCAGTTCGACACCCTGGTAGCCAGTTTTTCTTTGAAACAGGGAATCCTTTTGAACAACATCGCGCCCCCCCCCCTCTTACTGAGAACGAAGTCTCCAAAATGAAATTTTTAAAATAAACGCAAAAATTTCATGGGCGCAGTGTACACACCGTTCCCTCCTCCATGGATTAGCATAGGCTGATGTAGAGTCCCTAGGGACTCTAGGCTGATGTCATTTGCTGTCACGTGATTAACCACCGGTCGCGCTCGTCAAACGCAAGGCTGCGTTCAAAAATAATCCACCGGTTATACACCGCGTGGTCAGAGCCGTGTGGTTATAGTTCTAGTTTCGGTTTCTTTTAAAATGTATTGTATACCATAAAACAATAACTAATATGCACGTGATGTTAGTGTGAAACAAAATACGAATTTCGTTCAAACGTTACAGAAATAGTAGTTTTTGCTCTAAAAGCCTATGTACGGGCGGCACATGGTGCATGTGTAAACAAAGCGATACCAAGTAAACAGATGTATGATCTAGAATACGAATCATGATATAATTTATCATATTATTATGCAATGCTTTTGCACTACTTTTAAATAAGAGAAGGAGTTTTAGCCAAAATTAATTACACCACGTAAAGTGCTTGAAATGCCTTACATAGTGATTTCAACTCAAATAAGAGTGGTAAAACGATTTAATTCAATGAGTTTCTGAAGCAAGTGAACTTCTTTTCATGAAAACCTTCATTGAAATAATATAATATTTTTAACTTCTAGGAAAATGGTCCTACAATTGTTGGAGATGAACAGTCTAATCCAGAACTGATGCAATTTTTGGGAGCGGAGTTAGTGAAACAATTAGGAAATGATTTGTAAGTTTTTACTTCAATTACTCTTACCTAATATTAAGTCTCACTAATTTTTTTTTTTACATTTGTAAAATCTTTGGGAAAAATTCAAAATATCTGTTTTGAAGCTCGCTAAAATTTCTGTAAAAAATGCTGCTGCAGAAGAATATTACCTTTGTTTTTTGAAAAATTTTTGGTACTATTATGGAATTCATAAAGTCAGTCTATAGTGAGATGTACAACTTTAGATTAAGGGTGGTTTTGATCAAAATATAGTTCAATAATTTTCGCATTTTGCAAGCATTATAATCTATTAAATTTTTTTTTCTTTTTGAGTGTCAAAGACTTACGGAAGCCTTTGAGATCACCAACTCCAGACTTCTCATCTATAGGCTGCCTGCTTTTGCTAGCATTCTAAGATATGCTACTGCTAGTCTTGACTTGGTACAGTGTATCCAGAAGTCAGACTGTCCCCAGACTCGGTTGTATTCCAGTCCTTTGGCCACCATACATGAGATAACCTGATCAGGAATCGTTACAGGTTTTCACTGACGGATCGGCCCTTTTTTCAGCTGGTAGAGTTGCCGTCAGTGCTTATTCCAAATATTTTAGTCTTCAAGAGCCTCTCAACGTTTGAGCAGATAATTATGATGGCCATCAGACATGGTTGGCAAGTTTCTGCTGAGGTGGTTAAAACCACCAGTAGAAACCGGTTAAAACTGGCATGGCAAAAACCACTTTCTGCCATATTTGCGGCAGAAACTGGCAAAAACTCACAAAATGAAAAAAAAATTAAATTATTGACGTGCAATAGGAAGTGCATGGAAAAAATAATTATTAACCGAAGCACAATTTAATTAAGATATTAATATAATTTAAAATCAAACGTTACATTGTTTGGACCCTGCAGTTGCTTCTTAGAGAAGGTGGTTTCTAAAATCTAAAGTTTCTCAATCTAATATGTACAAATGAGAAACTTTAGAATATTCCTGCAACAGAAGAGCTAGCAGGCAATACATGAAGATCAAGCAATGTTCGTGAAACTTTCATCTATTGTATATTTTTTTTAACTGGTCCACCATGTAGTAACTGGGGTAGCGGGAGAAATTCAACTGGAAAAATAAGTTTCGTGAAATAGGGCCAACTTGTTTTGCAAAGCTGTGACATTAGGTACAAAATCTATGTTAATATTGGCAAGTAAAATTCTGGCACTTTCTTTTTGAAGCGCGTGATAATTTCGATCACAAACAATTTAGATGAAGCATATAAGTAAGCAAATTAAAATTAGAAATGCCTTTTAATTTTGTATGTCGCTCCTCTTTCCTGAGCACCTATATGATTTTTCGTCCTTTGTTAGATTAATCCAAACATTACGAGCATCTGCAATTGAAAAGTTCCCTTCTCGAACTAAATCAAGGGCATTAGCATAGGATTTTATTTTTTTAAATGATGAAATAAAGTTTTATTTTTTAGTTTACTTAAACGAATATCATATAGCAATCACTTAAGTAATTAAAGATGCTTTTAAGTTTTTGCCAGTTTCTGCCGGATTTACCGGTTATAACCAGTTTCTGTCACTAGCACGGCAAAAACTAGTTTCTGCCGGCAAAAAGCCAACCCTGCCATCAGAGCTACTGGTGAGACAGCTGAACAAAATATTGTTATCTTCATTGATTCTCAGGCTATGATCCAGACCATTCCTGATTATAATTTATGTTCCTCCGAACTTTAGCTACGTAAACAACGCTTTGGCTATAGTTGATGTTCTGGAAGAGAATTTGTCTTTTAGTGGATCCCTAGCCATATTGTGACATCTATGGGAATGAACAGGTGGACATATTGGCCAAAGAGGCTTCAGCTTTGCATCCATCTTTCCATCCAGTTCCTCTTTGACAGTGTTTCTTTTAGACTTTTTGCTGTGGGGGGGGGGGTTGTCTTTGAAAGTTTGGGAAGGGGGATGGAGCAATCGCGTATTTAAGGGACGGGACAATTTATGAGTTTGGAGGGTGCAAGGGTGTACTCAAGGAGGAGGACCCTCAAGTGAATCCCTGTATTTGTCCACAGGCAGGACAATATGAGTTTTAAAAAACACTCCTGGTTAATTATATCGTTCTTTCTGAAGTCAAATTTGGTTTCATCAAATTGTTATTGTAAATTGTTAATTTACTATTCCTAAAACTGACAATAACATATAATAAAATAAAAACTACAAATAGTAAAGAAAAATAACTCTCACAAAGTTTCACTGGAAAAAAAGACAAGGAAAATGGTTAGAGCCTGGGCTATGTGCACTAAAAAATCATGTAAAGTGAATGCATATATATGCACTAAAAGTACTTAAAATAGTCACTAAAAGCTAAAAAATATGCGCTAAAGACTAAAAATATTTGTTTTTGCTTTTTTTTAAAAAAACTTTCGTGAAGAAAGAAGTAAAGAAATGCGGAAACATGCATTTTTTAAAAAACAATTACCATTTTTATGCATTTATATGAACTAAATGTCAAAAGTAGCAATTACATATGCAAAAAACGGTTGCGTAATACTGTCGGCCCAGCTTAAATGAATATCCTTGGTTCCAAGAAATATTATTTGATTAAGCAGGGAATTTTCTTTGCCTTTCCAAAGTGACAACATATTTCTTAAAACATAATAATAATGAACCAATATCTTTTGAAGGAAGTAATTAATGTTATAAGTAAAAAGTTTTTGAAACAAGTAAAGTGAACAACAAAATATAATATTCATTAATTATACATAAGTATACGCCTGAAAATTACAAAAAAGTTACTTATAACTTGAGTTTTAAAATCATTGTTGTTGCACCTTTTTTCATTACATTATTTTTTGAAGAAGGTCTCAATAGTGGATTGCTTGCTGACCCTTGCTTTTACCCCTTTTCGTCTGACGAGTTTTACGTTTAAGATTTATTGATTTGTTACCATCTGCAATGTTTATATTTCTTTATGTTAGTTAATTTATTCATTGTCCAGATACTTATTGCTTTTTGTAATAGTAACAATGAAAGAAATTTGATAGAATAGTGGAAATGTTTTGATGTAATGTGAATGTTGTTATTCTTGCCCGTTGTTGGCCGAAAATGTTATTTTATAATTTTACATGAATAATTGTTCTCACTTAATTTATTTTTAGTTGATTCAAAGGTTTCCTAGCAAAAGTATTTGCAAAAGCTGACCACTATTATTTGATTATCGGGGGAAATTCGTATAAGCAGGATATTTGTTTATCCGTTACCCGATTAAGCGGGACTGACAGTATGAGCAAAAGTAAATGACTAATTAAATAAAAAAATAAAACTAAAATAAAAAAATTGGGGTTTTTAAAGAAATATTTTAAATATTTAGAATTGAAAAAAAATGAGTAATATTACTAAATTTAAACATAAGGTATTAATTGTCAAATAAGCATGCATGAGAAATTTTTCTTTTACCTAAAATTTAAAAAAATGTTATGAAGGTAATGTAATGGGACCCCAAGTTAGTTTATATAAGATTTCGAATGCATTGTAAACAGAGGTGTGAATGTAAGGACTATTTATTATCAAGTAGATAGAAATTTTTGTTTAAAAAAACCATGTTATGTATGGAAGTTTATTGCTTTTTTAAATAACTTCATTGAAAAAGCTCTTAAGCTAAGAAAACTTGGAGAATGATTTTTGGATACCCTTGTGATTTAAATATTGGAGTTCATTCTTTTGTACAGTGGACGCCGGTAAATTGAATCAGCTGCTTTAATGAATCAAATCGTCAGAAGCAGAAAAGACCCAGTTTCATTGAATTAGCAGTTTATTTGAATCAGCTGTTTTATGGAATTAAAACTGTTTAGAACAAACGTGATTCATATAAGCAGCGGCCTCTGTACAATTTTTAAAGGGAACGGTACAATATTATCATGCGTGATTATTGTTAATAAATTTTTAAACCAAAGAAAAAAAATATTCTAAAAAAACCAAAACTTCCCTCAACTAATTTGTTTTTGACTATTGCAATTTGACATCTTGAATTTCAATTATGCTTTTCGCAATCAGAATTGTGTGTGCAGGACTGTGTCCTCTGTGTGTGTGATATGGACGCTACTAGACACCACCAAAGCAGAATACTACTAAATTTGCGACATACGTCGCAGAACAGATGCCTGAACTGCAGAACAATTCTATTCAAATGAGAGAGGAAAACTCAAATAAATTTTCTACAGAAATTCTGTAAAAATCTGTAGAATTTCTGTATAAACTGCAGATTTCTGTAGAATTTCTTCACAAACTGCAGATTTTCTACAAATATCTTCCAACTAAAGATATATTTCTGCAGATTTCTACAAATTATGAGAAAATCTTATTTAGCGTAATGCTCGTGCAAAATATTGGAATTTTATGCATCATTTGAGAAACTTTAGATTTATTTTGAACTTGATAAAATCTACAAAAATATCTGCATCTTTGACCGCCTGCATTTATTTTTTATGCTCTTAATCACCAAACGGGATTAGATTTTTCCAAAATTTTAGCCCTTTATGTTTGTTTTGTAAAGTTTTCCCCCTTATTTCACTTTTTCAGTCCTCGGAGCAATCCTATATTTCTTATAAATCTGAAAATATTCTGAGTTTTCTTGCATTTTTGGTTGTTTTTTCCTATTTTCCCTCTATCTTCATCCACCATAACTTCTGCCATAAATGTATGTATCCGAAACATGCCAACATTGAAACACGTGTCTTGCTTGAGATTTCAATCCCTTTGCATCCCAAAATATTTCAATTATTTTGAAAGTTTTGAGGTACTTTAAATTATGTGTTGCTATCCTTTAATATATTATTTTAGTAATTAATTTATTTATTAACATTATTTTAATTGCTCATTCATACTATGTAAAATTTACCAAACAAAAAAAAACGTAGTTTGACACCAAATTATATGTTGCCATCCTTTAATATATCATTTTAGTAATTCATTTATTTATTAACATTATTTTAATTGCTCATTCATACTATGTAAAATTTACCAAACAAAAAAACTTAGTTTGACACCCAGACTAGGGTTTTCATAAAACTTTACATTTTTGCCTCTTCTATACATTTGGAGAATCTTACATGGTTTAGGTTTTACAGCCTGTTCAAGTTTTGAGGATGTTATAGTTTTTGTTATCAACTAAATTTATATTGTTTCTATGTGTACAATGCTAGAAGCGCTTGCAGAACAATTTTCGGCAAATGATTTTATGTTGCAGAACATCACAAAGTATTCTGTTTTAGGGCTGGACAACATCAAACAGTCAAGTAAGAACAATAAGCAATTCGTGTTTGCTCAAAAAAAAAAAATTGTAAAATCAGTCATACATAAATATTAATAAATGATTTTTGGGAAACGGTCACAAATCTGACAAGAAAACATAAATTGTTTCATAAATGAATAATTGTTTAGCTGCACATTTTCCATATCATACTTACTAATTTTTATGGGTATGACTCCTCTCCAATAGGATTTTTACTTTGTAAAAACTATGTTTTCATGAAATGATTATATGTAAATTATTAACTGCTCATTTTTCTTTGGTTTCAATTTAAATTTTTTTTTCAAAGTATTTCATATTTAAACCCTATGGCAGTGTTTTTGGTGACCCCTTCAAGTTGGGGTTTGGGGCAGCTTCCCTGTTTTCTTTCAATGATCTAACTCTGCTTGAGTCAAATAGTTTGCTTTTATAAAAATAGACATTATATATATATATATATATATATATATATATATATATATATATATATTATAAAAAAAATCTAATTTGTATAAATACTTTATTGAAGAAATATTTTCAGCAAAGAGTACAGATCAAAGGATCCTCCAAGAATTGTGCTTGATAAACTGGAATTGAAAGGATATAAAGTTATTGCAATGGCTGGTATTGGACAAACTTGTATTTGGACTTTGAATAAGCCACCAGATTCTTTTTCATGATAATATTTTCTTCTTCTTCTTTTTTTTTTAATTAAACTGCCTTTTGGCAACCCACATGTTTTCTTTTGGTTTACCCATGGCCCCATTTAATTCTTATAGGCTGTGACAATCGCTGAGACTCGTGGCAACAAAGAGGGCACTACTGGGAACCCCTGTTTCCATTGATTGGTGTATGCACAGGGGTTCCCTGTGGTACCCTTGTAATCAAAATGGGTGACGTCCAATCAATCAGGATGATTATTTTTTCCTGAGTAATCTAGTTTGAAAATTAGAATGAATTGCTTTTTGCATTAACCATCTCTTTTAAGCTTTTTTATTATTCATGTGCAAAGCTAAAAGATGTGTCAAAATCATTCCTATTAATTTGTATTAAAGTTTCAATATTTTGTATTTTATACATAAGTTACTTGTTTGTATTACTTATCTGGAAAATGAGGTATTTTTTAATAGTATTATTATTAAACTTTGCTTTCACAGCTCGAAATATTGCTTATAAAGTAATAAATTAAAGCTGTGTATTAGATTATCTCATAAAAGCATTTATTAGAGTTTATTATGCAATGAATATACAGTCGAGCCCGCTTATAATGAAGCCTTATTGTGAATTTCTGGCTATAAATGTTATAGCTTCAGTTCCCCTTCGAATTTTTAAGTGTATTATTGAACTTTTTGATAACGAAATTTTTATTTGGTCACTACAACTAGAAATGAGCGCTACTGTATATTTAAAAAATCAATGTTTTAAAATATTGATGGGTTTTTTTTTCTTTGGTTGATGTATAAATATAACCAATGCTTTAATTTTGAACACTGGTGTTTATGTTTATGATCTATGTTGCAACTTAAATTACTTACACGTAAAGTATATAATGTACTTTTTGTGAAGTTATGTATGCTTTCCGAGATAAATATAAATTTTTTAACTTTATTATATATTCTATTTTTTGTATATTGACAAAAACTGTATCAGATTTTTGAATACAATAAATTATATAGAAATGTACTAATATGCATTCTCACTTATTAATATTCTTTTGTATTGAGTTAAGATGTTTCAAAACAATTTTCATAGAGTTATCCCTATTCAATAATGCAAGAAATCAAAAATGTTTCAACCTTTGGTTTACCAAGTTCGGAAACCAAATGACTGGTATGCGTGGTGAGTTTATAAGAGGGTAGGAAGACTTAAAAATGTTTTAAAAAACGTAGGATTTTCGTAAAAGTTAAGCAGATAAAGTATTTCTTATTTCAGGTGTGTTCCAAGTATAATCAATATTTTTTTGTATTGCTAAAAGCTGCTTTTCTTATTTTAGTCGGTTTGTTTTAGAAATTTATATGAAGTAAAATAATAATTATATGATAATTTCAAAATTAAATTATAATACTGTGAGGAAATTTCTTAAGGAAGAAAGCGCCACTTGATATTATTAATAAATAAGTGACTCAGAAAATTGATGAAGTGTAACTAGATGACTAAGGAGTAAAAGAAAATGTTAATGGAGAAGCGCAATGAGAATAAATATGCAGTTGTCAAACTACAATAAAAGTCAAAATGTGGGGTTGTTTGCATAGAAATACAAGAAAAAGAAAAAAGTATTGAAACAAGAATCAACACTATGCTTAGCTGATGCTTTTTCTAAACAGTCTGACAATATAGTTTCTTGAGAGTAAAGTAACTAAACATAATTTAGTTCACGAGAGCCGTTAAATTTCATCTCTTTCCGCATCTATAAATTGTCATTTATACTGCCATCTGGTTGAAAGTTAATTTCTATTTTATTATAGGTGATAGTAAAATTAACAAAAAAAAATATTGTCTAAAATTTTGTTGTTGCTATTTTCAAATACAAGAGTGGTTCATTAAAAAAGAAAGCTTTTCATTTTTTCAGCAAAGGAAGGTTTGATTTCAATTTAACAAAATTTGCTACCTGTATAAGTTAGTTTCATATTTTTATAAATAATTACAAAATTAATGTAAAAAATATGACATAAAATATAGCTATGAAGATAATTTTTAGAATCCAAAAGAAATGTAATTGATGAAATAAAGCTTATAATTCAACTTTTGTTGTTTTCAGCTAGGGATTAGAGGGGGGGGGGCAGAATAAGGAAATTGAAAAGTACCTTTGAAAATAAAATTCGAAAAATGAATGAACATTTTTGATTTTTTTTTTTTTTGCATTTTTATTTACTTTTTTAGTTAGCAAATATAGAAACAAATAGTACATGAAGAAAATATATGCAAACATTACAATTAAAACAATTATAAGCTATTATAGCTCTCCATAAGCTAGAGTTAAAACAATGATGATAAAACTATCAAATGTTGCAAAATCTATATATATAATTCTCTTACGTGCCGGCAAATGAAGGGGTGAATTTCTAAACCTCTGTTGGCAACACTTCGCCGATAAATCATGTAAACAAACTTCTACGTTGTTGTGAAATCTTGAATCACAGAATACTCAACGAACTTTTTTTTTTTTTTGAGATGAGTTTGAGTCGGGCTGTGGCCCATTTCAACCTTAATCAGCAAAGAAAAGCTCAAAGAAGGCAGGAAACCGTTCTTGAATCCAATTTAAGACGAGCCATTTCCAGAGTTGTATTCGCTGCCGATAATTTTTAGCGGCTGGGGAATTTTCAGTCAGCAGTTCCTTCAACAGATCAGGTGCGTCACACAATGCCGGTAACCGCACCTTTCCGTCATGGCAACATTTAGTATATTTATTTGCAGTATTACGCTCTTTCTGCCAATAAAGAGCACCACAAAATTCGCATTCTTCACACATTGCTCCACAATCATGTTCATCGGCAATGTTGTTTTGAACGCGTAGGCGCTTTGAGCGTCGTCTATTCTCTGCTTCAGTACGACAGTTCAGTTCAAAATGAATAACCGAGAAAGAATTTACTTTATTCCTTTTATTCTCAGCTGAAAGGTTTCGCCAAATTTGTTTAGGGTTATAGTAGTTTTAGTATTGTGCAAGCAAAGTAGCCTTGGCGAGTTTTCGCGTTTTTAGTTAAACCATTTTTTGTTCGTGACGTGGCAAGGATTCAGAATAACAACAAGAAGGACAAACGTTTGAGAAAATATGTTTGGTGCTCTCTGAGCCTGTTTTTAGTCATGGCCAGCTCTATGTGGCATTATCAAGAACAAGATCTTTTGAAGCAGTGTCAGTTGTGGCTCCCAAACGGGACATTTTTAATTGTGTATATGAGGAAGTTTTCTCAGATTAGAATATATAAGAGTGTAAATATGTAAATATATAAGAGTGTAAATAATGTAAATACATCCCTCGGGGGAGCCTGTAACCCCTAGAGGGCGCGTCCCCAGGTGGCGGATAGGGGAATGCCTTCATTGGTTTTCCAATGGGTGGTAGAAGGGAAATAAAATACCTTCCGCGGACCAACAGGTAGAAGTGCAATCTCTCCAAAGCAATGACAGACACTTTTGTATCTATAATGGTAAAGTTGTGCACATTGCCAAGGCAGTCATCTTACATACAGCAAAGTTAAACTGTCGAAAATCTGGCTAAAGCAGACAAATTAACTTTATGAACGTAATTTTCATATTGGTTAAATGGATGGTGACCTAAATGCAATTACCAACTTTAATTTTTACGGAAAATTTTAGCTAGGCTAATGTATTGGCATACAGCGAGCGAGCGAAGCGAGCATGGATCGCGAAGCGATCCACAGGGAACTGCGTAAGCAGTTCCGGGGGTTGGCGAGCGATAGCGAGCAGGGGGCGATAGCCCCCTAGTGATCAACAAAATCCATTTCACAAAATGAATTTATTTCTTGATAATTTAAAACTTTCTCACTGCAGTATTCAATAATATTAATAGCATTTTATAAAGAAAATATAAACAAAGAAGTTTTACTTAAAATCCTTACTTTTAGATATGTAAATATTATATGGACAAAAGTTTGAAAATTTTCTGGAAATAAAAACAAAGTTGAAAAAAAGCACATGAGAAATTTTTTTTTAATTCCTTTATTTTGCAAAAAATACAGTGAACCATACCATTTATACATTTCTCTTTTATACGTTTTTATCAATTATATATTTTTTAAATTGGTCCCTGCAAAGTTTAATACACGTTAACCTATACCTATTATACGTTTTTTCGTTTGTACGCTTTTTTCATACAGTCCCTTCAAAAACGTATAAATGGTGCTTCACTGTATTCATTTCTCAGCGCAAAAATGTCTCCATAATTAAATAGTCTTTTCTTTGCAATGGAATGTTTTAAAAAATTATTTCTTTACTTTATGGTATTAAAAAAAAAAATCGTCAGGTTTGTGAATAGGCTTGGGGCACATATGAATACAATCAAAAAATGCAGCACAAGCATCATATTTTAAAGAAAACCTCTTCAGTATGTACATTTATAATAGATGTTTTGTCACTTGAATAAAAAATTCCTTGCTTTGTATGCTTACAACAGCTACAACCTATTCTGCCGTGGGCAGGTATAAGGCAGTAACTGCACATTTTTCCTCTTTTCTTTTGGCATTTTTGTCATCAATTGCACAAGCTTGCTTATTTGATTTCCGCTGAAAAAAGGCAACTGATTTTTGCAGATACTGCTGTTTACCTGCCCACATAACTATTTATATTTGCTTTTTTTTTAAAATCATTATATATAATTTAGAGACAATTACTTTTTTTAATGAAAAAGAATACAATAAAGAAAGTAAAATTTATTTCATAAAATCAACAACAAAGTTACAAACGAACAGGCAAAACAGGCCACAATATTGGCTGATAAAGGTCACAAAGGTGATTAAAGTTTATATTCATGCAAGTTTCTAATCCACTAATCGTAGAAGATTGATCTCCATACAAAAATTTCATTACTTCCATTTCACTTTGTTCTTCTTCATTAAAATCTGCCTTTTTGAAAACAATTCTTTTGGATTCCACTGGAGGAAGAAAAAAAAATGTAAACAGCAGTATGCAATGAATTCCTTGAGAAGATAAGTAAACCAAATTTTAGTTTATTCAAATGTTGCATTTTAAGCAAAAGAAAATGGTGAAGTCTGTTATAAACTAAAAATGAAAGAGGGTTATTACTTGTTTTCAGGCTTCCCAGTTCAACAAACTCAAAATCCTCGGGAGAGACATCTAATTTTTCAAAGCTATCATCTTCAGAAACTGTATTTATAACAAAAGAAAACGCACTTATCACAAATTCGGATTATAAAATTTGCCAAAACAGAAAAAAAAAAAAATGTCATAAGAAAGTGGTAGTTTAACTGAAGTATACTTTTAACAATCTTTTAAAATCTCGCTATTAAAAATGACTAGAAGAAATAAATGAACTTCGCATATCCATTTACAAAAATAAGAGAAACAAAGGGATGTAAAGTGCCAAAATTAAAATATTTGAGATAACCAGTACAAATAATAGAGGAACCTCTCCTCAACTTAAATTAATGAAAGCCTACCTAGGACCAGAACGTCAAAAGCGTTTTACTCAAAATTTTAAAAAATTCCACTTACATCCCTTTGCTTCTCAGCACCTCATTTGTACTAAGAAAGATTCATTTATACTTGTGGCATGTGTGTTTATGTACCAAGGTTTTTTTTTTTTTTTTGCCATACCAGTGGAAAAAACTGGTCAGAACCAATTTAAACTGGCTACAAGTGGCATAAAGTAGAAAACACCATTTAATAGCATTTAGCGAAAACCAAAACATATGCATACAAGTGTTTTTCAATTGTATGAGTTACATTTTCTTTCACTTTTAGTTTTCACACAAGTATAAATGGTGAAAATTTACAGATTAGATAGTTCGTCTTGCTCAGTTAGAGACCATTAGTTAGAATCACGATTCATTAACAAAGCAAATTGTACAATATGTTCATAATACTTTATCTGAAATTTAGTTTCAATTTGCTCTTTTACTTTTGCTCAGTACTTTATGGCAATTGCTACCTATCCCGTTCTTCAGCTAGTTATACTGTTGGAAGTTTAATTACTTGATACATTTTACTTGTCAACTGATTCAGCAAATTTTAGTACTCAATATTTTTTTTTATGCTTCTCTTTAAGTCGTGTATTTTACATAATTAATAACTGAGCATATATACCTATCTATCTATGTCCGAGTTACTTCTTCCGAACGCCAGTGAACTGAACATTGACCCAGGTATCGACAGATTCGTAATTCTCCCATTTTTCTGTTAGGCTATTTAACATAATCTCCTGATAATAATTAACAGTGATGTCAATTAACTATTGATACTTAGATTTCGACATAAAATCCCTATTTTTCTAAGCCTTTCCTCAATTCAAATTAATATTCAATGCTTCATCTCAACTTTCCATCGGTAACAATGCTTTTATTAAAAGTTGTAGCGTGAAGAAAATCATTGAGAAAAAAGATCTGTTGCCATTTTTTTTCTCGAATATGTACCAAAAAAATTCTGGCTTTTATTTTGAGGCTTTTCCTGAAATTAGGACATTTAAAATGTTTCATGTTTGGTTATTTTTCTGCAATCAATTCCAATAATCAAACATATTAATCCACTCAACCAAATGGATTTTTTTGCATAACTAGTATATAATACTACTCAAAATAACAGATGAAGTTAAGTTCAAACAGTTGTAATTTGTTATTTAATTCAAATAGAGGAAAAGGAAAATATCTTTACCTTCTTTTGATTCTCTGAATGCAAGAATAGCATCCACATTTAGTTCCAGACCTTCACTTGAGCCATCTAATAAAACCATCAGAATAAAATTAGTTTTAATAATTTACAATAATCATTAAACATTCATAACTGCTAGGCAATGATTTTGGCAATGAATTTTCTAGATATTTGAAGAAATTCATTTTTTTTTCTTTTGCATTGAATACTAACAGTAGAAAAATGTTAGAATTAGATGTTTGTTTTCAGCAGAAACTAAGCGAGCAAAGTTTGTATAAAAAAGCAAACTAACTTGTAAAATAGATGACAAAAATGCAAAAGAAAAATTTGCAGTTACTGCTCTTTACCTGTTGATGGCAGACTATACAGTCGATTCCGGTTTATAGGACCACATTGGGATGGGACCGTTTAGGTCTGGTCTTAATAACCGGCGATCCGATTAAGCGAACAGCACCTGTGTAAGTGACCAAACATGCTACCATAAAACATATAAATCCCCTAATGATTATTGTGAGCCCCATATGTATGGTGTGCATGCAAAGAAAAATTGCTGTTTACGAAATTTTTCTACAAAAAAATAAAGTGAATGTGAATAATCTTTTTTGCACTCGTCTCAGACCGATAGTTTTTGTTATTCCTTCCAGTCAGTATCGATTCAATTCAACAACCAGAAGTAACTAAAAATGTGACAGTGAAAAAATATGCGTTAAAAAGTATTAATCAGTCAATAAAAATTTCCAATGAAATGTAAATTACGTATTTTACAACTAAATTGAAAGAATTTGAAATTTCACTGAAATTTCGATTTCTGCTGGAACAGTGCCGCCATGAAATTGGAGTTCGTTAACCATTTTTTTCCTGTAAATATTGCTGTTTAATTGAAAGTTACAAGGAGGCATTTTTATTACACTAACTACTAAGTTCGTTAACACATTTAAAACTCGCTTCAATTGGGCATGGGCAGTTTTAAACTTTTTTTCTTATTTTGTTCTCATGCTCCTTGGTATGATTAAGTGAGTTTTTGGTCCCAATAAGCGAATAACATTAGGCTTGTGTAATTGAGTTTGTTTTGGCTCTTTAAAATTTGGTCTGAATAAGCAGCTGGTCCAGTTAAGCAGATTCCACTGTATATCTTCATACTTCTGGTTCTTCAGACAATAAACTTTTCTTTTAGAATTTTGAAAGCTGCTACTGAAACTATGTTATCCAATAATTTTATATATTTACCAGTAGTGTTCACTCTAAAGCAGCGGTTCCCAACTGGGGCTTCGCAAAAGGTAGGAAGGGAGTCCGCAAAAGTAATGTTGTAATGGCGGAATTTTAATATAATTGTTTGACTTGATGTCTTAAGTTGAAACGGTTTTTTTTTTGTTCATAATTTATTCATTTGTCTCTCGCACATTCGATACTCACATGAAAATGTTAGCATACTTGCAGAGCCGGATTTGGAAGTGTAAAGGCCCCGGGGCAACGAAGGAGTGGAGGCCCCTCCAGAGTTCGAAAAGATCATCATATTTTCGAAAATATTCGATACTTTGAAATATATCCGAATATTTTGATATATATGTATATATCAGATGATTTCTACCTGTGAAAGTTGGGATACTTCGTAAAAAATTTATTGTGGGGGCCCCTTTGTTGTGGAGGCCCCGGGGCAGTAGCCCCACCTGCCCTCCTCTAAATCTGGCCTTGCATACTTGCTTACATATTTTACATTTAAAGAATTAAGTCTCTCATAACAAGCCGTGGGTTTTACCACATTTATTGATAATGATAGATCTGAAGCCATGTCAAAAAGGTTACACATTTGAAAACAACAACAGCACATTTGAATCGAACACTGTATCTGATAAAAGAATATGAATGCTTTGGTTTTCTCAGTAGCATTTGAAAGGATAATTTGAATAAACTTGATGGAAACATTACGTGGAGCTCATGGGGTATGCTGAAAAGGTATAGCGATGCAATCACACTGCTATCTGTTACTACAATTTTCACACTACAGATTTAGCACAATTTATTTGAACTTTGTTGTTGAAAATGGGAACGACTGGCTGCAACCCAAACAATGCCAGAGAAAGTGAATCAAGAAAAAAAAAATACTTTGCTCAAAAAAGGAATTTATGAAATTTGTGCTTTTATCCCCCACTTTTAGTATAAGGACAAGAAAATTTTTCAGCATGCAAACGATTCATGTACACTTATCAAACAGTTGAAAACTTAGTCATTTTCAAGAAGACATAAATATTGAGATCTATGTGATTTTACTGGAAAAAAAACATAAGTATTTAATCTGAGAGTTCTTTGAAAGGTATAGTTTAAAGATCATTAATTAATTGGGTTCTGATTTAATGTGAGATAAATGTACTGTTGTGTCAGAAAAAGAAATTTAAACATTATTCTCTAAGAAGACATAAATATTGAGATCTATGTGATTTTACTGCAAAAAAACATCAGTATTTAATCTGAGAGTTATTTGAAAGGTATAGTTTAAAGATCATTTCTTAATCAAGTTCTGATTTTTAATGAGAAATAAATGTACTGTTGCATCAGAAAAAGCAATTTTAAACGTTGTTCTCTTTTCGGACAACGTTTCAATGTAAAGTAGGATTTTAAACACAAACAGAGACAAATACAGAAGCAAATAAACTGATGAATCTAATGTATGACCATAATGTCAGATATTTGAGCCAAACATATATTTAACATTATCTTTGTGTTTTCAAAGTTGACTGAAGCAAATAAATTGATGAATCAAATGTATGACTAAAATGTCAGATATTTGAACCAAAAGTTTAGTATGTTTGTGCTTTGCTTTCAAAGTTGACTGAAGCTCAACAAAGAATTTGTTTTGCACTCATTTTCTAGATATTATTTTAGTTTTTAGCAATGTTTTATGTTTTTTTGTCTTGTTATGAACTATTAAGCAATATCAAACTGAAAAAAAAAAAAAAAACTTCCAAATTTTATTGTGTGTGTACGTGCGCGTTTGTATTATTCCATTTCTTCAGATTTTGGAAGGGGTTCTCAAGGGGGAAAAGGTTGGGAACCGTTGCTTCAAAGGAAAAAAGGGCAGGGTGCTGGTCTTTGAAAGGGGCAGTTCTTTTCATAAAAAGGGCCCTATTTCAATGCGATGTCCCCCTCCCCACCAAAGAGCAATGATGCACCCTCTCAAAAAGTTACGAACGCCCTGCCTCCCCCAAAAGAAGAGAAAGAACAATTTAAAACATCTTGCAAAAATTCAAACAGTGTAGTCTGCACCATGATTCCCATTCCCCCCTCCCCCTGATGGCCAGCCCTGACTTCAGAATTAAATATCGTGATTTTATCCAGAATATGCACTTGTCTTTAGAACAGGGTTTGCTGGACTCCCCAAATGCCAAATAAGCACATTTTCCCCACTCCTAAGGAGCATTTAGCTGATGCTGAAATTTGGCTTTAGTGGCTTAGTTTTTCAACCTCCTTTTGGGTCACAATTTTGACTACCTATTCCATAAGAGTAAACACTCTAGGCATTTCAAAATCCTTTGACTTGAAGAGTAAGAACAGTATTTAATTACTGATCCTACTTCCTACCTAAAAAAATTTCCTAATAATCTGCATTATGCCATGAAGTATTTTAGTCAAGATGATGTAAATTAAACTTTTTAAAAATTATTATATTTGAAATACAAACATTAAATCAAAATACTATGTGCTCATTTGTTTAAGTTTAATACTTTTGCAAAAAATCAATGATAATCAATAAGCAAATAATGATTAAAATCCTATTTGCAATAATTAGTAGACAAGACTAAAAAAAATAATTAATGTTTTTAGAATTTAAAATGAAAAATAAAATAAGCAAATTCCAGTCGCACATGTTAAAACACATCCCAATTGTTAAAATAATTTGAACATTTACAAGATGCAACATACTGAAATCTCAAACATGGGAAGTATTTTCTCATGAAGCATGTGTTTTATGTTTGCTTTTTTCCCAAAAATAGTTTTATAATTTGTTGAAATAAAACATAATATAAGCTAATCTTGGGCAGCATATTTCAAAACAACTTCCGATTGCAAATATATAAAAAATGTATAGGAGAAGCGAAAGGATTAAAATCTCAAAGATGAGAAGCGAGTTTGCGCGAAATGAGAGTTCAATGTTGACATGGTTTCAAAAATAAAGTATTTTTTTTAAATAAAACATAAAATAAGGTAAAGTAAGTTAGCATGTGTTAAAATAATTTCCCACTGTCAAAAATATTAAAATATTTACAAGATGCAAAAGGATTGACATGTGAAATGCATTAGACGATTTTCTGCGATGCACATGGTAAGAAAATTGTATTGATGATTTTTTTTCCTTTTTTTTTTTAATATGCACAACTCAACGTCCCCAAAGCAGAATACTTGATGATATTCTGCAACGTAAAATCATTTGAGCAAAATTGTTCTGCAAGTACAATGTATGCACAAGCAACCAGTGTGACTTTTTCCACAAATCGGGAGCCCTAAATCAGAATCGTACATGTTTTTTTTTCTTTCAGTTTTTAAAACTTCACTGTTGCTATGTCTTTCTGTGGAACCTAAACTGATTGAGATTCTCCAAAAATATTTTACTTGCTTCCTAAAATGCATAGAAAGATACAAGATTTTATAAAAATCCAAACCTTGGTGCCAAACCACGTTTTTTTTTTTTTTTTTGGTTAATTTCACATGACATGAAGGAGCAATTAAAATAATGATAAATAAAAAAATTGCTAAAATAATAAATAAAATATGTAGAGTTAGGGTAGCATTTAATAAAACACTTCAAAACTTTCTAAATAATTGCAATATTTTCAGAATGCAAAAGGATTGAAATCTAAAACAAGACAAGCAATTTTTGGTGATGGACGTGTTTCAATATTGGCATGCTTCCAAAACATACCTTTGCGGAGGAAAGTGCAGTGGATGAAAAAAAAAAGATGATGAAAAAAGAAAAGAGAAGGGGGGGGGGGAAGAAAAAAAGGGGCGAGGGAGAACTACTAGAAATAACTACTGTTTACTAGACTATTTTAAGTGCCACAACAATTTCTACCAAAAGAGTAAATTTTATTCGATCTTAACCTTTTCTCTCATTCGGAGTCCCCTCCCCCCTTTTCACTATTTCTTTTTTTTTGTGTCAGTATCACTGGGCCCTCCCAAGGCCCAGGCCCCTAGTTTCCGACTAGGCTGACATGACTCCTGTCAGGCCTGCTTCTGCTCTAGTTTGCAGAGAAAAAAAAGAACAGCCTGAAACATCTACTGTATATACTCGCATAAAGTCAATTTTGCGTATAAGTTGACCCCCCTACTTAAAGGACGAAAATCAGGAAATAATCAAAAATCCGCGTATTAGTCAAGCCTTTACTTTCTGAAAACTCAGGAACATTTTACCACTAATTTTGAATGTAAACCTTATAAAAAGGAGGAAATTAAAGTTTAATGAACATTTTTATATTAAAGAACGTACAATTACTATTCTTTTGCACAAAAAGGGTTCACTTCTGAGATTTTTGTAAAGGGTTTGATTTTGCTATTACGATTTCTGTTACTTGTTGCTTTTATTTTGAATAAATGTCGATAAAATGCTGTACTGTAGCAAAATTATATTATTTTTAAGAAGATGAGCATTAGTTTGCGACTATCAGAGAAATTCGCAAATATGGCAATTCCCAGACCTTTCAGGTAGTCGGTGGTTTACTGTAATTAGTTTTTACTTTACAATCAGACCATGTAAAATTATAGCAAGAATGTGTAAATATTTACTTCTGTAGCATCTGCTTTAAATAGTTGATCCAAAATTGGGAAAATGTTCACGTTTTCAAGTTTTTTTCACAAGAAATGTTAGGGGAAAATTTTCGGAAGTTCTGCCCCACGTGTAAGTTAACCCCCTGATTTTTAATTTCATTTTTTGCACTAAATTTCTCGACTTATACACACATATATATGGTAATCTTCATACTTTTTCTGCTGGCATCTTATTCTTCTTTTCTCCAACTCTTTTAATTTCCTTTTAACAGAAGGCATGAGTTGTTTGCGTCGCACTCTCTTTTTCCAAAACAAGTACCCGCTCTACTTTTCCTGAAACAGGCACTCCTAATCCTACAGTAGAAAATACTATGAAGTTTTCAAAACCCTCCATCTCTCGTGGTTGATTCTCAAAAGAAACAAGGCTTGAATGAATAATCTCTCCCTCCCCTTCGCGGATGACCGGACTGCTTCCCCACACCCTTTTAAGCCCCCCTGGGAAGAATAATCTTTTGTCTTATCCTGAGAATCTCATCCACTATCTTTGCCTAGGTGTTTGCTTCTCCTTTTATTTATGGTGTCATTTTCAGGGTGAAATTCTGTGGATAATACACGGACGTTTTTGTGGCCGATCACTGGACAAGTGAAATTGCCCCGATAACCGCAGGGTCCTATACGATACTCGAGGTATCTTTTTAAAAACACAGGGAGCAATTTGTTATTTTTGCAAAGAGCAGGGCGCATTTTGAGGACTAAAAGAAGGGCAGCGCGCATTCTGCAAACATAAAAAAAGGGCAGGGCACTGTGCCCTTCAAAAACGGCCTAGCGGGAACACTTTTTACCAGAATCTGAATCCTCTGAATCTTCACTTGTTGTTTCCACATCTGAACTTGATTCATCACTTTCTTCTGATGTTTCATCCAATTCCTCAGATACACATGAGATACTTGTCCTCTGAACAAGAGATGATGTATGGGAACCCTGTTGTTCAGATATGTTTTCATCATTATTTGTCCAATGCATGCTAGCTGCTTGATTTGCTACATTGTAATAGTGATGTTGATGAATGTGTTGCAACCAAGATGTCATTTGAGAATGCTGCTGCACATACCTGTTATAAAAATCACTGCGTCTAGAAATCTGACGCGAGATGGTTTGTTGATCCCACATAAATGGACTGCAAAAGAGTAAAAAGATTGACGTAAATAAAGAGTTACATGTGGGAAAAGAGAGACGGCAACAAAAGGTTCTAATGAATAAAATATATGGGCAGTTCTCAAAAGGTGGGAACAAAAAAGTTAACTTTGAGCAATTTCAAAAATTTTCGAATTTGATATCAATTTTGCTTTTATTCTATAGTATGCAAACTAGAACACAATATATGAACATGAAAAGACAGCAGGTATTTGTAAAAATTGTTAATTAGCAAATTAAATTAGCAGTCTGTAGGTAACTGATTTTGGACATTGTTGTCTTGTAGGTAACGGATTTTGGACATCATCATAATGTAAGTTTCACCATTTTTGACAACTGTTAATCTGATTTTTAACTTTTCAATGAAAATTTTATTTACTACTCTTTGAATTTTGCAATTTAATGATAAAGAGGATATTAATGAAGTACTTGAATGGCTATACATACTGCTCTTTACATATAATAAAGTTTTGGAATGATTTTGAAGAAGTTGATGAAAGGTAGAAAAAAGCTTCATGGAAATAATTATACAAACTTGTAGTTTGATTTATTGGAACAAATAAGAAATAAAAATCGAGACAAATAAATACGACATATACAGTGGCTCCCAAAAGTCTTCGTACACCTGCGACTTTCAACGAAATAGGCCCCAATCCATTGGTTAGAATTAATATTTCGGAATAGGTATTTAATTATAAGATCTATGATTAATTTTTAACAAAACTACATGAAAAGTTTTTAAAAAATATTAAAACTTAATTTTTAAAAAATCAAAAACTAAAAAGTGCCGGAAATTCTATGTCACAAAAGTTTTCGTACACTTTATAAAATGTCTATTTATTATTGAATAATCTAACTTTTGATTAAGTTATTAATTAGTAGAATATCATACAATATTCATAACACCTTTTAAACGTCTGGGAATAGATTTTATTCTTTTTCTTTATTTTTTTTTTGCGTAATTTCTGAGTAAGTGTTCTACCACACTTCGAGTCTTACTGTTTCTAGCTCTATTTTCGTTTTAAAGACGTATTTTCGTAATCTAGCCTATAGATATCTCTAAATACGTTACATTAAGTTCAAATATGGAGATTGAGGGGTTTTTTTCTGAATTTTAGGACGATTTTTGAGGCACTAGACGCAAACGTTGAAAACAGAGTGCTTCATATCGTTATGTTGATAAAAAACAAAGTTGTTTCCAATAACCAAATTTTTGGTTAAGAGTTCAAAATTGGTTTTTAAAATATTTAAATGAACAGTATGATTCATTATTTCATCAAAAAATTCCAAACTACCAAGTCCTGATGTTGTTATGCACCCTCACACTAGAACACCTCCACCGTCGTGATTAACTGATTCAACTAAGTTCTTAAGATTAATTTCCTAATTTTTTCTTCTACTTACAATTATGCAACAATTTAACCAAAAATGTTAAATTCATTTTTATCTGTAAACAAGACGTAATTCTAAAATGTTTTTAGCTTATTTATCCTCGATTTTGCGACGAAAAGCGTAAGCTTTGTGTTTTTCGTGCGAACAAGAAAATTTCTGCGGGAAGAGGCCCCATTTAATCCAGCTAATCAGAGAACTTGGCGAAAAATTTTAGGTGAAAATTAAATGTAAAATATTTAATTTAACTCTGTAAAAACTTTTACAGCACTCAAATGTGTATTTTTTATAATTTTTTCAACTTTAAATCTCTAATCACGTTTTGTCAACTTTGCCGGTTGACCTTTTCTTACCTTGTTTTCGGTCCGATTCCTTTGTTTAAAGCATTTTATCAAGCAATCTACTATACAAACAAGTAAATTAACTAATTTAGAGTCATTTCAAACCAATTTACCGCAACTGCGGGAAACAAATTCGAATTTTGAATGGTGTTTGCGGTTTTTTACGAATACCAGCGATTTTGTAGCAATAAGCACAATATTAAGAAATAAATAAACAAAAAATTAAAGCCAAATGACTTATAAGGGTCAACACAATGCAAAAATAATAATAAAACGGCATATGATAATTTTAATCATGAATTTATTCGAAAATATTTGAGTGTACGATGACTTTTGTGGCGTGTTATTTCTCTGTCTCTTCGTTTTCTGACCCATTTCAAAAAAGTAGATCCGTTAATATTTTGAAAAAACCAATGGGTTGTATTTAGAATGACATAGGAATGATGTGAAAAAATATTGGACTCCGTATTCGAATTCAGTTTCGAGTTATTTTGGTTTTACTAAAAAATTTCAAAGTGTACGAACACTTTTGGGAGCCACTGTATATTTTTAAAGGAAAAATAAACAAAATATGCTTTAAGAAAGAATGTAAAAAGTGACATCAGTTTTAATAATGAATATTTTTTCTAATGTCATAAGAATTAAAACGATGTATAAAAAAAATATTGAAAAAAGAAATTCGTATTTCTATTTGGAGATCGTTAAATTATGTTTCCAAAAGAAAGAAGAGAAAAAAATTCTAAAATAATAAAAGCGGGGGAAAAAAAATTGCTAGCGCAGGTGATAAAGTCGCCAAAACTGGTGCAGCTGACGATTAACTACATTTGTCAAACTGGAATTCCCCTCTGGTAACCTTTAGCTTATCGTATACTGTGTTGTCGCCAACGGAGGTTTGCTTGGCGATTTTCGCGCAAAATGGCTTTCGTTCGATCATAACCAACCATGTTTCTACTGTAATTTATGTATTGTTCAATGTGTAACGTATTAATTATGCAAAATACCTATGGATTAAAGAAGATAACATCATAATAATCTATTTTATTGATGTTAGAAGACAGTAGATTATAAAAAAATTATAAATAAACGGACAGAATTATCGGCGTCAAGATCGTAACGCCATTTGGACATCTCACATGTATGTTTAAGAAAAATTATTTTTCTTCTAAGATACTGCTTAAAAGCTTATGAAAACACTTTTAAACAATTAAAAACTGATTCTGAGGATCGATAAATACCTTTAAAACGGAAACATCATATACTTAGTTCTCAAATAATAGCATTGTAAAGATCGTAACTTTTGGACATGCATCAAATTTCAAACTTACTTTTTTCTAAAATCGTTTACAAAGTAAATAATCTGTCTTTACTTTTGTTATTTGTGTAAAATATTAACAAAAAATTATTCAGTGTAAGATTCATGCCTTTAATTTTGTTTTGAAACGTATGGAAATAATTTAAAAAAAAATTTTTTTAATGGTACATTTGCTCAGTTAACGTTTTGGTATGTCCAAAATTGTGCCATTTAGCAAAGAAAATATTTTTTAAGGGCATTTAAAGAGCTTTTTTTTTCATAATTTATGTCAATTCTTGTCTCTATACAGCATTATAATTTACCTCAAAAATTTTAGAGTTAATTAAAATGAAAGTTATTTGGTGTTGAAGCTTCAAAGTTGAAGTCTGTGTTTGCTCCCACCTTTTGAGAATTGCCCATATGTCAAGAGAGTATGGCTCAATGAAATACGAACTATATTAATGAAATTTATGAGTAAGCAAATAAACAGGAATGTTTATGATAAAAACATTTATCGATGGAATAAAATTTAATTCTTACGACTTATCTGTGAATAAGTAATTAATAACCTAAATTAGCACTTTTCAGAAAGACAGAACGAAGTTTGTAAACCAAATCAAAACAAAATTTGATCCATTGTGCAGTTCAAGTTAGTTAAATTAACTGATACATTATTTTTGAAATTTGTTGTTTGAATAGAAGAATAATACAGTAAACTGTATTTCTCTAAAATTTGGACGTGGTAAAATTTTTACTTTAGGTAAAATATATTTTTTTTTCTGTTGACGCTTTGAGTACTATTGGTAGCGACCGGTTGGTTGATCACGTGACAACAATGACGAACGCTTTCGGTTGATCACCGGTTACTTGCGCAGACGAATAACAAGCAGGTGAAAAATAATTATGATTGGTCAAAAATGTCACGTGGTTCCATCAGCCAATGAACCAGCTGACCGGTAGAACAACCGATGAGGCTCATAGAACCATAGACTAATAATAAGAGTAGACCGAGCTTTCTCATTCTTGCTGATAAAGAAAATTGGTTCATAGATGTATCATGTGACTAGTGGAAGGGCTTGGCGAAGACTTTGGCAGCATGGTTGCTAGATGGCAGCATTATCTATAGTTTGGCACTCAACATGTATTTTAAGACAATGTGTTTTCATTAAAAAAAACTTCTAGGTGCAGAGATTGAACTGTTTTTCTTTTAGTTATGCATTATTTTGACATTAGTAATAGTTTTTGATCAGTTTTCGGTAACTTTTATTTCATTTGGAGCTGTCAGCGTTGGCGTGAACGAAATGGCGTAAACGTTTTGCGTTAACGTAAAAATGTACTAATCGGTATCTTAAATTGAAATTGTAGGTAAAAATCTTACCGTTTGCCGATTCTTCTTGGTCGCTTGCATCTTTTATTGCTTAGAGAGTTATTGAAATTGACTAAAGAAAATGCACAATACTATCTAAACGAAAAACTCACTAAATTAACAAAATAATTACAACTTAGAATAACAAATTTACAAATCGGACTCCATAAAAGATCATTCTTCCGTGTTCCATCAATTCTATTTATTTTATTTCGCGCTGGCGTTGATCGTCTGCTACGATTAACGCCCGCTGTTGCTAGGATATCCACCAGTCACATGGTTTGGTTTATGAGCAGCAAAAGGGTTGCCATAGCTCGGTCTACTCTTATTATTAAGCGCTTATCACACGATCCAACATGAGACAAGTCCAAGCAACGCTGAAGTTCGAGCTATCCTCTATACCAGCCAACACTGGCAGAGCTCAGACTTGTTTCTAAACCATGACGTCATCGTTACTATTGTGGGTTGCCGTAAAAGTTCGTATCGTCTGCTCTCAAAACAAATACTTGGTTTGCTAAAATAAGTTTTTATCTCTTCATGCGGGCTTTTTTTTTACTTGTTTCATCGCCGATAGTTTTAGTAAATAATGTTTGAAAAAAAGGACTTTATTTTGATACATTTTTTTTGTTCCGTATGCTATTTTTTTTACTTCTTTCCTTTTTTCAATAAAAATCTTGTCATTGTTCACTTTCAAGTAAAAAAAGGTGCCAAATTTTAACTGCATAAAAATTGTCTTTTTTGTCTTCATTTGTTTGGTTATTAATTTTTCCCTATGCAGATTCAAAATAATGCCTTATGAAAAATGGCTTTTATAATTTAGTTCCATGATTTTTTTTTCACCTCGTTTGTGCGCAGAAATGCAGAAGAAATTTATTGAATTTAAAATTTTCCTAAAAAAGTGCTATTAATGTAGGTTTAATTAACTAAAGACTAACAGCTGAAGTAAATTAATTTTATATCAATTTTATAATAACAAAAAGGCTTTTTTTTCCCACAGAATACATTTAGAAATCTGCTGCCCCCCTCGCCCCCACACACACATAACTTTTGAGTGAATAGTCAGATTTGAACAAACTTTCTGTTTGAAAAATTTCAGCGAGCACACCTCATTTCCAGATTTTACTTTTTGATTTGAAATATATTTTGTTCCATTTTTTACGCATCAGAGGAATGTAACATTAGCCTCTAAGGGAAAATTTAAGGCAAAGATAAATCCCTAACTTAAAGGTGAATTTGCTTCAAATAAACAGTTGGAAAAAGTTCTTGGTGATGAACATGTATATAGAAAAGGTATTTGTCAATTTAACTATTTTAAAAGTATTTTTTGAACAACTGAAAATTTTTTAACATTCAGAATGACAGAAAACATTATTTTTTATCATCTAAAAAAAATTAAGGGGTGGGGGGATTTGTACAGATTTTGAATACATTCTCAATTTTTGGTATCAAGGAATAGATAAAAAGCTATCACTAAAATTGAAATGCCATATCTCGTAGACCTGAATATTGACACAAGAGATAAACATGACTGAACCAAAATGAAAGGAATATGAAATGCAAATGGTTTTACTAATGCTGCGGAATTGAAGGGAAATGCCTAGCTACCAATTCTGACTCCTGTACCATACAATTAGTCGTAATCCGACTCCCCAGCTGTGGCAGAAATTCATTACTTCCATCTTTTTTTTTTTTGTTTTACTTCATAAGTTAATTTATTATATTTTCCTTATTCAGATTAAAAATGTACATTATGAAAAATTGCTTGAATAATTTAGTTCTATGATTTTCTTTCTCTATGCATGTACAAAGAAATGCTAGAGAAAATTTTAGGGCCTCCAACTCCGACTCCTGCACCCCCAAAATTAGTCGTACTCCCACTCTGCAGCTTCGGCAGAAATTCCTTATTTTCATCCCTTTTGTCTTACTTTATTGAGTACCGGTACTGGCACAGCTTTGCCAGTAGTAGAAAAATAAAAGGTGGTTTGGTTTGCCTGTATATTTACAAATAATGGATGATGAATTTCTTGCCAATTTGCTGTGTTCATTTGCTCTCAAATGTTACGGTTCCATGTTATGATAAATTGGAAATTTATTTGTCCAGGTTATGATAATTTCCTTGGTAAAATATTCTTATCATTGGAATAGTAAAAGAACAAAATGGAATTTTCGAAAAATTTCTTCGAGGTACTCACCCCTATGCTACAAACTAATTCTGCGCCAAATTTCATAAAAATCAGCCGAGCGGTCTAGGCGCTATGCGCGTAACAGACGTACAAAGATCCAGAGACAGACACAGACTTTCATCTTTATTATTAGTAAAAGATTATTTTTTCCCTATTCAGGTCAAAAATTTTACAAAATGAAAAAGTTTAAATTACTAATTCAATGATTTTCTTTCTCCATGCTTGTACACAGAATTTTTTGAAAACATTTTTGGTCCTCTGACTCCTGTATCCCAAAACTAATTGTACTCCGACACCAGTACGTAGCGTTTTCAACCCTAATACTACCCTAATATTAATATCTGTACCTCAGGTCAGAACAACGTAAGTCATATAATTGTAACTTTAGAGGCGAGAGGAAAAACTTTTGTCTGCAACAGATTGAACATGCGCTGAACACAGACACAAATGCCTACCACACACATGAACTCCTACACACACAGCACTGCATACACAACACACACACACACATGCACACATATACACGCACCCACATACATGCGCCTACACAAACACACACGCGCATTCATACACACACACGCTCGTGATTGCGAAAAACATAATTTGAATTCAAGATGCCAAAAATTCAAATTAATATAATTTTTTTTTTAGAATTGCATTCACATGGCTCGATGCGGAATGAATAGGATTCTACGTACAATATAATAATGAACGAATTGAAAAACACAATTTTTGGACTTACATCAGTCTGGCTCTGAGGTACAGGTATTATGGAAGAGGCATGGAAAGTGTTCACATATGCAGGAAGATGTTATATTCACAAGTACCCCATCTTATCTACCTTACAGCTGACTTTCAAAAGAAGTTGATTCAATTTAAAAAGTTATGTCATAAATTCACTTGCATGTTCATATAATGGTTTGCAACAGCTAAGTTTACCTCCATAATTAGTTTAAAATATGTTTTTACAAGGAAAGGACATATTGGTAAAATTATATACAACACCCGCTAAAACAAAGATTATGTCACCAAGAGGTAGGACTGGTACTGTCATATTTTGAGAATTTTAAATATTTTTTGCTTGAGGTTATCTTAGTAAAACATGCCATGTACACATGTGACCCATGTTCAAATGTGCCCCTTTTTCCCCTACATAGTCATAAAAAATGCAAATTAACATCTAAAATACATCATTAAGAGTTGTGCTAAAAATGTTTATTTTTTAAAAAAGAAATTAATAAACTCATAATTAAAAAATCAACTTTAAGAAATCTTACTGTGTTCAAAAAATTCAGGTAGAGTCTTAAAAAATGTAAATTATTATCTTAACTACTAAAGGCAAAACTTGATGAAGGAAACATGAAAAGTTATTACATCATCCCATTTAATTGAAAATTTTCCATCAAACCCCACTTCATACCGGATAATCCCCACATATATACCGGATAACCCCCATATCAATATCAGATTAACTACTGGATATCCTGCAAAAATCTGTCAGATATCCCGTACGGTGTGGGCTGGCTGGATCAGATACCGGATTGTTTAAAAAAAATAGCCGGAAACCGAATAGTTCCCAAATAATTGGTGCAACATTGTTAACATATTCGCAAAGTAATGACATGAACAGCAAGTACACCAAATTGAATAACAATGTTTATTTTAAATATAAAAACTATAGCAAATGTTCCAATCATGCTTTACTCAGGTAAAGAACTACTCGTTAAAAAAATAGCATAAACTATAATAAAAGAACAGAATAAAAAAAATACTATGAAATTGTAATAAAAATTGGTAGAGGGAATACATTTCTAGGTTTTTCAAAGTAATGATGCTTGGGTTCAAATCTTCATTTCTTCTTGGTTAAATGCAATGAATTCTCTTCAAATGGGAAAAACTTGGTTTTTTTTCTTGCATTAAAACATAGCCATCACCAACTGAACTATTACAATTGTAAATGCCTCAGTGACTTGTGGTTTTCTTCAATTACTTTGGCACCGGAACTCAAAGGATGAAATGATTAACCAGCAAGTTAACCAATATGACAGATAATTTAATTTATTTAACCTGTCAATATCGATAAACCAGCTAGCGTTTAATGGTAAGATTTCACTAAAAGGTCTTTCTCATATCCTTCTTCATTCATTTGCACAGATGAATGGCTGAAAGGAATCCTTGTAACTGAGAAGCAAAAATTATGTACAGCTCTCTTACAAAATGATTCAGAAACTCACTTTTAAATCATGATAAAGCAATAACATAGATTAATTTTAATTTTTTTTAACACTAAAAGCAAGACAAAATGATAATTATTTGCAAGCAGGATTAATACTGATTTATTAGCACTGCAAAATGAAAAGTTGTTTTTGAATCTTATGAAATTAAGAATTTCTCTCTATTCTAGAACACCTCAAAAACTATTTTACAAACATTTAATATAAAAATTATGTCTCAAGCATCAGCCTACTTTTTATATGATACTGTTTTATGTAAACAGTTTTACATTTCGCACATACGCACTATGAGAAATAATACGGCAAATAATCAAATTAAGATTGTTATTTTTTCCAGTAATTTGACAAGGATTCAGTAAAATGTAAACAATCATTTGGCGTCGATATGTACCGGTACTGTCGCCAATGTACCTTTAACCAAAACTACGAATTAATATAAGAGTTAGCCAAATTTACAGGCGAAATTTCAGCACGAACAACAATAAAACTAAAGGTATCACAGCATTTAAGATTTTTCTTTCACACACTATATCAAGCAAATAAATAAACATCGAAAAGGATATCTTTACCGTATGTAAGGAGTATGCATGCTTTCGGCAATCGCTGATTAATCAATTCCTTGAAAATACTCCCTCATTAACCATATCCTATAAATCTTCATGCAGTACAAGGGACTTTTAACATCCCATAGACATTTTTTCTCGCTAATAAAGTCCATTATTTAATAAATTTCTTAGTCTTCTACTTCGGATTCAAGCAGTCAGCCATGTTGGATTTGCCCGTGCACTCAGATGCTTTCCTATTGGTCGAAAGACCAACTCTACCCAACTTTATTGCTCGGAAGCTATAATCTTGGACTAAACTCGCCTACGGGGGAACAATAGAAATGATGACGTCGATCTTGGCCGAAGCACCTGAGGTATATTGGACTAGTCCGGTATTGGATGGAATAGGGTGAAAAGTTGCATCGTGTGATAAGCGCTTTAGTCTATGCATAGAACAACATCGGTATTAGTCACCGGTAGACCGGCTGAGTTCGTCGAACGCAACCTTTGTAGGATTATTGACTAACGCTAACTGTTCAACCTTACCGGCAACTGCAAGTTTTCTGTTTACAAAATTTTCAGAATCGAAAATAAAAAAAATAATGATATTGATCAAATGACATTAATGTAACAAATTCAACGTAAAACATTTACAAAAAATTTAATGAACAACCTATGAAATTCATTTCTATCTTTTTATAAAATGGACGACCTGATGAAAAGTGATTTATATGAACTCTTAAACATCAGTATTACCGCTGAAGAAAAAGAGGTTATTTTTCGAAATTTTTCTGTACCACATAAACTTTTGATACTGTATAATATTAAGAATGTATTCTTCTGTGAATAATATAAATGACGAAGTTAACATATTTGTATATGTGTACTGTACATCCGTGCTAGGGATTTCAAAGTTGCTAGCCAACAAATTAGCCAAATTTTAAAAATTTTACTCAGACTAAAATATAATGCATTTTAAATGAGTTTTCAAATTTAATTTTGTAACCTTCAATCAGAAAACAAAGTAATAATTTTATAAGTTATACAACGCAAGTACTGATATTTTAAATATGCAGCATATGTAGGGTAACCAACCCCCCTCCCCCCCCCACACACACACACACGCAAAACGGACCGCTTTAGGATTTCAGGCTATAAAAAAATCTGAATAAAAGTAGAAACTAAGTAAAACTTAAAATTAACCCCCCCCCCCCCCCAATCCCATTTCTTAACGGATCATGCTTATTACAAAGAACAGAAATGAACGAATTAAAATGAGAATGCACCACAGATTTCAATAGTACACTTAGTCACTATTAATTTCGTAGCCTAATCTGATAACTTCAACAAACAGTGTTTTCTATTTCTATCTCTCAGAACAGGGTTGTCAGATAAAAAGTTTTGAAAATGGCCAAAACACAACTTAAAATTAGCCAAAAGTAGCTGACATAATGTGAGAACTGCATGACCTTTTGATAATTTTAAAAGCTTTAATTGAAAAGCCGCACTTGAAAATTTACAACACATTCTCCGTATTTTAACCCACAAAATTTTAAGTTTAGATGTAATTGTAACTTAGAAATTCTATTAAATTTTCAAGCGTGATTTATATTTAAAAAAACAAAGCCAAATTGGTTAATATTTTCAAAATATGGTAACTATTTCCTTCACACTGATCTATTAATTGCATGGTTATGCTTACTTTGCACGATTTGTTACTGCTAATTTTTAACTTAATGTGATTAACTTGATGCTGATCTTTATTTTATCATCTGTCATCACTTTATTTTTTTTATCTGCGGGAATAAGTTGCTAATTTTTAGAAAACAGGACATTTTTGCATTCAGATACTATGTGCGAGGACAACGGGACAGGTTGCCTGGAAATAGGACTGTCCTGTTCGAAACAGGATGTATGGTAACCTCAAGCATAATATACTTAAATTTAATCAACACTTGATATCATATCACACTACAGGGTCCCTCATACCTATCACTAGTTGTGGTTCACCCTGTTGAATGGAGGCCTTAAAATAGCTTTAGTTTTTTGATCTAGACCAGGAGCCGAACGATCCCTGGTTCAGCACTTTCATAGGGATTGATTCACCTGTAGGACTTTATTATCACAACATACTTAATGTGCTCCAGTCATCATTAACAAACACAGATGATCTTTAAAAGGCTGGCATTGAGCCGGGACCCTTTGATTTTGAGTCTTATGAAAGACAGGAAAAGGGGAATATTATCCAGTACTTCCTTTCCAAGTAAAAAAAGATGACTGGGGGAGGGGAGACATTGATACCAGCTCTTTAAGGAGGGGGGGAAGGATCATGGCGCAGACTGTGGTATTGAAATTTTTAGGGAGGGATGTTTTCAAGGATATTTTTCTCTTTTTTTTGGGGGGGGGGGTGCACTCCCTCAAAATTAAAAAAAATATATGTTCAGTGTTATTTTTTGCTTTTCTATTTTTGCTATACAAACAATTCGCGATAACTGGAATATCACCATAACTTGAAGTTTTTATCAAGTCCCTACCCCATTGTTTTTAATGCTATGCTAATTATTCTCAATATCTCGAAGTTAACTTCCATTAGCTCAAAGTTTTTTTAAAGATGACTCGAAATTTATCTCAAAAGAAGGAAAAAAAGAAAGAAAGAAACAAGTGACTAAGAGAGAAATTAATTCACCTTCACTTGCAATTCCTGCGCAATAGACCTCCAAAGCAAGAAGAACACCTGTTGAGCCAATGTGAGATAAAAGAGTTACACGTGCAAAAATGAGTTAGCTTGCTTTCTTTTGTTGTACCGTACTGTTTACACTTTGACATATTGCTGGAGTACGAATTTGCTTTTAAGTTGTCAAGTCAACTGATTGTACCTTGATTCAAAGGTAGACCTAAGTTAAGATGCGTTCCCCTTCATTCTTTAGTTCGATTATTTGCGGATAAGTTCCTGAGAGACAGAGAGATTTTCTTTGCTATTAAAGATGTCTAAGCAAGTACTCTGTCAATGATATTAAAAGAAAAATAAAAACTTCGAAAGCAGTAGAATTCATGAATCCGAAATTGAAACAAATGAAGATGTGAAAAATTGAAAGAAAAATGATCAAAACCATGCTTTTGATTATTTTTCTTTCAATATTTTTGATTAAACTGCATATTGTACTTAAAAACTTTTAAGTTCTGTAATTTTATCTGTTTTATGTACATATTAATTAAAATATTCGATGGTTTTTAATAGTGAAATGTAGAAACACGAAACTAGCGGCAAGTGGAACTTCAGATAATTTGAAGTTTTTCGCTGGTCCCTCTAGATTCGAGTTATTGCGAATTGACTGTAATTACCTGTAAAAACAAGTTATGTGCTGTCCAAGAAAATTCATGTAGAGTTATTATTGTAAATGGATTTTAACCCCCCTCCCTCCTCTGCCCCCCTCATTTTACAACGCCATTTTGTTTTTCAATCACAATGAAGTGTTCTAAACAAATAATCTAACGTAGTATGTTACAATTTTTGAAATCTGTTCTTCCATTGTGTGAAAATATAATTAAAATGCTTTTATCTTTTATCGTATTCAGATTAAAAAAGCTTATAGGAAGAAAGCTTTAACATGCCATCCGGACAAGAATCCTGACAATCCTAAAGCAGGTAATTTGCTTTCTTAAACAAATTAATGATTTTTCACTATGAACTTTTATTTACTGTTTTGTACCACTTTAGATCAGTTCTTGGCAGGGTTATAACCGGTGAAAACCGGCAGAAACTGGCAAAAACTTAAAAGCGTCTTTAATAACTCAAGTAATTGCTAAATGATATTTGTTTGGATAAAATAAAAAAATTAAACTTCATTTCATCATTTTAAAAAATAAAATACTATGCTAGTGCCCTTGATTTAGTTCGGAAAGGGAACTTTTCAATTGCAGATGCTCCTAATATTTGAATTAATCTAACAAAGGACGAAAATTCATATGGGTGCTTAGAAAAGAGGAGTGACATAGAGAATTAAACAGGCATTACTGATTGTAATATGCTCGCTTATATGCTTCATCTAAATTGCTTGTGATTGAAATTATCATGTGCTTCAAGAAGAAAGTGCCAGAATTTTACTTGCCAATATTAAGCTAGATTTTGTACCTATTATCACAGCTTTGCAAAACAGACTCCATTTCTCAAAACTTAAACCATTATTTTTCCAGTCAAATTTTTACTATTATTTCAATTACTACATGGTGGATCAGTTAAAAAAAAAAAAGAAAGTTTCACAAACATTGCTTGTTCCTTGATGCATTGCCTGCTAGCTCTTCTGTTCGAGGAATATTCTAAAGTTTCTCATTTGTGCATATTTAACAGGGTTGGCAAAAACCCGAGTTTTTTTAAAAAAGCCCATGGACCCAGGGTTTTTTTGGGTTTTTTTAAATAAAACCCAAAAAAAACCCAACTAAAGCTGGGTTTTTTAAAAGAAATTGGGGTTTTTTGTCTTTTTTTAAGGACAATGTGGGATACTTGTAGCATATTGTAGCGAAAGTATATGGATAAAGTGCAAAAATTGTCTTGGGGTAAAAAAAAAGCTGGAAAACTAGTTAAAATTCAGTTTTTTCTGAAAAAAGTATAAAAGACGACGAAAACCAAGAATGGTGAAGTTTTACATTTTTTATTTAGTTTCTATGATTACCAACAGTTAAGGCAAAGTTACTTCTCGAGTGATAAAATCTATTGTTCATTTTTAATTACTACATATTTTTTTTTTTTTTTTATTTATTTATTTATTTTTTGCATTTTACCTTATTATCTTTCATTTTTTTATGCGAAATTACTGTAGAACTTCAAGTAGTTTAAATCCCTTTTACTGAATTTCAGCTTAATCAAGACATTTTTTTGAATTTTAGGTTGGTTGTCTGTTTTTCTATTTCTGTGTACACAGTAAGAAATATTTAACTTTTTCGTAAGATAATGAAAATTCTGTTCATCCTATTCTGTTTTCTGTCCAACCGTTTGAAAAACCTGTTAATTTCCAAAAAATATACCTTGTTTATTCGAGATTTGTGACGTGTTGGTTTGTAGAAAATAATTCTCATGAAAGCCTTTTAGCTAGAGTAGTTTCCTCTGTACAATCTACAAATATTGAGAAAATCGGACGTGACAGGACTTAGTCAAGATAATTTGATTTATTTATTGACCAGTTAAAGAAAAAAGTTAAATAAATTTATTTAAAGTCTTTGAAGTATTTTTTAATGCCATTAAGAGTTAAGAAATACTATTAAAGTTCAAAATTCATTTTTTATGTCCATTGTCTGTGGTGAAAAACCAATAAAAATAATTTTTAATTGTGAAAGTATTTAAATTAGTTAATTTTTTTTAAACTTCTCAGAAAATTAAAAAAACCCCAAAAGTGGGCTAAATAATGGGTTTTTTTAAATGGGTTTTTTCAAAAAAACCCATTGGGTCCAACCCAATTGGGTCCAATCCGGCCAACCCTGATATTAAATTGAGAAACTGTTTAGATTTTTTAAACCACCTTTTCTAATAGGCAACTGCGGGGTCCAAACAATGTAACATTTGATTTTGAATTTTGGTAATATTGTAATTAAACTGCTTTGGTTAACAACTAATTATTTTCTCCATGCATTTTCTATTGTATGTGATTAATTAATTTTTTTGTCATATTGTGAGTTTTTGCCAGTTTCTGCCGTATATGTGGCAAAAAGTGGTTTTTGCCTTGCCGATTTTAACCGGTTTCTACCAGTGGTTTTAACCACCTCAGCAAAAACTTGCCAACCCTGGTTCTTGGAAACCAGGGTTCGAAAATATCATAATATTTTTAAAAATGTTGAAAATATCCGATATTATGTGATATATATCGGATATTTTGATGTATATCTGATATTTTCAATTAGCACAAACAAAAGTCTTCAAAATAGTAAATGCATTCTCAAATCACTCTTTATTTTCTTATATTACAATTACAATATGTAGATTAAAAATTAATGTTTCTTTCATTATTTATATCTCATATTTCAGTTTAAATTTCTATCAATTTTAATGGAGTTCATTTAGCATTAGCTGTTTTACACATTTTTCTTCTGTTAGCTACTTTCACAGTTATATGATTCAGAAATAAATAATTTGCATTAGTCGGTGAACAGTCAAAAATACATTTCCTTTTTTTCTTATCAATGTTTAAATTTTAATTTGGCACTTTTAATATGAATTAAAATTCTTACATTACTAGTAATTTTATGAATATAAAATACAAGTAAAAAAGTGAGATTATATTACTTTGTTATATTAGTGATGTATTAACATTACAAAAATATAGTACATAACTTTTGGTTATTTTTAATAATAAATGTACAATATTACTATGATTAATATACTTTTTATATTAAAAATACTATAGTTGAAAAAATAAATATAGAAAATATCAAAATATCATCAAAATAAATATCGGATATATACCATGATGTGTATCATAATATTTATAGACTGATATATATCAGCGAACCCTGTTGGAAACATTTTCGTTTTTGTACAGGTCATAATCAAAAGCGCTTGAAATGTAAAATTACATTTGAGATTAATGGTATCTTCCTCTTAAAAGTCGTTTTTGGGCAAATAAAGGATATATTATGTAGAAAATTACAGTATACTTTAAGCTTTATAAGTGAAAAAGAAATTTCTAACTAGTATAATAGCAGACATAAATGAAAAAATTTTATTTTTCTCATCAATATCAATGGTTTTCAGGGGTTGATTCAGACACAAATTAGGTCCACTTTGCTGCCTCATCACAAATTTCTGTCATAAAAGTGCCCACTTCACACAATTTCATAAAATAAGGCCTTTCAGAAAATGTCATTTGTAAAAACAGTTCTTTGAGCACTTTTAAGCTCAATCAGTTCATCTGAAAGCAAAACTTTAGTAAAAAAAAAAAGCCTCCTGCTTTCAAGTCATTCCCAGTGAAGTCCTCTGGACCAAAGAAATAGAGCCGTTATATGTAATGAAAGATTCTGAAAAGATTTTCAAAGGCCAACAACACTTGAAAGAAACATACTCAAAAACTTGGACACTTTCATGATTTTAAGCTAATCTCTTTTAACTAAAAAAGAAAACCAAAGAGTGCAATACAGCTATACAAAGTTAAAAAACAATTTTTCATTGATATTAGTTCAGAATTAAAAATTAATCAAGAAAAATACTGCTTGCAACAACAAAATCTTGACAAAAATCGAGATTTTAAACATGAAATTTTCTGGTGCACAAGCATTTCAGATAATAAAGCTATTTAAAACCATGGAAAGGTAAATGGCAGTATCTGCATAAATGAATTTTTGAGGTATTTGATGTAACTAATTTTAGTTTCCCATACTAACTGTAAGAAAATTTTGGACATTGCGACGCCTTTGATAAAAATAAATTACTTACAATTATTTGGAATTCTTAGTAGTAACTGCTGAAAAAAATGTTTCTATAAATATACATCTTATGCGCACATTTTACCTGAAAAGATAAAATTTTTCATAAAAATAAAACTTTTTTGCAGTTTTGTTTTATGTATGTTGCTAAAATGGCTCATTTCTGTTTTCTGAAAATGTCCTTTTTGTTTCATAGCTGAACTTTTCCAGCAGCTTTCAAAGGCTTTAGAAATACTTTTGGATAGCTCTGCAAGAGTAAGAAAAAGTTTTACTTCCTTATCAGTATACGTTCATACATGCTATCTATATATTATTTTACTATAATATATTTGTTTAAAAATTTCACATTTCATTTATTTTTTCAAAAGACATTAGTTTTGAAATGTTTTTGTTTGTTTTTTCCTTATTATTAAAATATGAGTGATTTATTATTATTATTATTATTTTATTTATTGTTTTATTTTTACAGGCTGCATATGATAAAGTTCTGAATGCTAGAAAAGCTTCACAAATAAGGAACAAAGAATTAGATAGTAAACGAAGAAAACTAAAAGAAGGTAACATATTTTTTTGCTTTGATATGATTAGTCATAAAGATTTGTAAACTTCTTTTATACTGTGTGCTACGTTATTTTCTGTGTTCTTAAGTTTTTGGACAGTAAAAATATCAATCTCCTTTCTTCATGTTGAATGTTGGTATTTATATCTAAGTCATCACTCCCATTCCCAAACCTTGAATCTTCATTTCAACAACTATACCCTCACTCACTGTTTGCCTTAGAACTATACTATGGTTTCCTCAGTTTGATAATAGAACGCCGAGTGGTGTCATTTCGACGCTGGTCAACACTAAGTGAGATATTCGAACAAAATAAATGCAATATTCGTTTTAATATCTTTTTAATTTATGAATAGTAATAAAATAATAAAATGACATCAAGTTGATTGATAGATGAATTATTATATCTATAGGAAAAAAAATTACGCAGAATATATTTTTCAGAAAAACTTACCTACATCATAATTTATATGTTTGGGGCACTTTCCATATACTACTCTTTTACCTCTTTTACAGGAAAAACATATTTTGATTGCCACATTTCCAATACATTTTTTTACCTGACATTTTTTGCTTTTTGGTGGGTTGTTATTTTGAAATTTATCTTCATTCCTTTTTTTTTCCCTGCAAATTACTAATATATTCTCTGCGCATTTCGCCCTTTTCTGCGAGACATTTTTAAATTTTCAAACTATAACTATATAAAACGCTTGAATAAAAAGCATCATAAATAATGCAAAGAGCTGACAACACATATGCAAGTGCATCAACTATTTCAGCAAAAAAGAAAATCAAAAGCCCAATGCAATTGATAAATCACAACACATGAGTGCTCTTATGGCATCAAAAACTATCACGTGATAAGCAGGTGTAAAGAATTAAAATTTGCTTACAGGCATTGGTGACAAGGTTGGCAAGTTTCTGCCAAGGTGGTTGAAACCACTGGTAGAAGCCGGTTAAAACCGGCATGACAAAAACCCCTTTCTGCCACATTTGTGGCAGAAAGGGGTTCTCTCTGCAGCTCTGCAGCTGTCTCTAAGAAAAGGTGGATTGAAAATATAAATGATTTCTTAATTTAATATGAATAGAGGAGTAATAACAGAATACTCTCGCAACAGAAGAACTAGATGGCATTGCCATCAAGGATCCAGCAAAGATTCATGAAACTTTCATCAATTGTATATATTTTTTAATTTGGTCCACTATGTAATAACTGGGGTGGTTTTAAAATTTGACAGGAAAAATAAGTTTTGGGAAATAGGGTCAATTTGTTTTCTAAAGCTGTGATATTAGGTATAAAATCGAGGATCAGCAAGTAAAATTCTGGCATTTTCTTCTTGAGCACATGATAATTTTAATCCCAAGCATTTTAGATGACGTGTATAAGCTAGCAAATGACAACCAGTAACTGCCTGTTTAAATCTGTATGTCACTTCTTTTTCTTAAGTGCCCTTAAGATTCTCGTCCTTTAGATTAATACAAATGTTACGAGCATCTGCAGTTAAACAGTTCTCTTCCTGATCAAACTAAATCAAGGGCAATGAGTTCTATTTTTTACAATGATGAAATGGAATTATATTTTTTAATTTACTTAAACAACTATTATTTTGTAATTACTTGAATTAATAAAGATGCTTTTTAATTTTTGCCAGTTTCTGCCGGTTTTTACCAGTTATAACCAGTTTCTGCCGGCAGAAAGTAAACCCTGATTGGTGACCTTCAGTACTCTGACGTTTATTATAGAACTTCTGTTAAGAAAAAAGAACTATATTGGAGATAAAATGATTGCAGTGTCGAAATGACACCGTACCGGCATTCTAGAAAATTCACCCATAAAATCTAATTTCTCATAACTTTGTGCGTGAGTTTTCCTTACATATTAAATAAAAGTCACAAAAATTCGTATGGATCCCGTGCAAATTTTACATTTTGCATAACTGTTAAAATACCGAGGTGTCAAAATGACACCTCTCGGCGTTCTAGTGTTAAGAAAATCACAATTTGTGCAAGACTATAACTCGTATTTTATGTGTCAGTAATGAAGTATATTAGACCTGTATGGTATGAGTACCTGGCTTGAAATGATTTTGAAATGTGTTTCAAGTAGATAACTGGACTTCAACATTTGGCCACAAACTTTTCATGCTCTTTTAATGCATATAGATAAATTGCTATTCCAGGGGCCTCATGGTTCAGACTGTGCTATTGAAACTTTTAGGGGAGGGAAAGGGGTTGTTTTTAGGATATTATTCTAATTTCTGAGGGGCTCTTGCTTTGGGGGTCTTTGTGACATTTAGGGGAAGGGGAGCACTCCTGGCTATGCTAGATCTTTTTTTATCAAAGTTGATTGTCTTTTCCTGTTACTTTGTCTTCTTTGTACATATTTTGTCCTCTTTTAAGTCTAATTGTACAATTAGTGTTGTAGTCTTGGTTCAAAAAGTGGACGGACATTCATAGTTGTGAACATAAGAGCAATTGAAATTAAAATCAAGTAGTGAGAGAACACCCTCCTACTGCCTTCCCCCTCAACCGGGAAGCACTACTGTAAATTCTTTGCAAAGAACTATCTTTGTACTCTTTGACTCAGATAAAATAATTATGCCCAGTCTATGCCTTGAGAAGAGTATCTGAGCAGCAAAACTCATATTTAAATTCGTTAGTTGGGCTTGTTGTGTCTAATCAGGATAGCTCCCCTCATACTTGCATTGGTGACAAGCAGTCCTACCCTGAATGTTGAGCATAACTCTTTAAAATTACCAGTACATCAAGCAATTGCTACTACTAATTTAGATTCTGTACTTTATTTGAAATTTGTATGAATTGTTTCCAAACTTCTTCAAAGATTATCCAGTTAGAAAATTATATGCAATATTGCATCCCATGTATTGCTTTCTTCAAATAAATAATGAAGTATGTCAAGCCCGCAGTTGGCTTACAACTCGTCTAATTCTTACTACTCCTTTTTGTTCACTGATTGAGTAGAATGGTTGCAGTTGCAAGTTCCGTGAGCGCAGAAAAAGCAAGAAAGGTTTACAAGTTTCATCAATATTTTAAAGCTCTCGAAAATGTGTAAAGTTTTTGAATTAATATTCAATGTAATGCTGAACATGTTGTTTAGTTTTGTGTACTAGTACATTCAGAGGCATTCGCAGAGATTCAGTTATGGGGGTACCACTGCAACACCACTCTTGAACTAGTGGTACCAACTCTCTAGTGTAGTGTTGGTACCACTGCATCTAGACCAGTCATTTAAGGGAATCAGGGGAAGACCAATTACCACTCAACTCCTCTGCCTCCTGCAATGATGCTACTCCATCTTAAATTATTGTTTTCTAGTCTTTTTTGCTTTTTTAAAAATTTTTCTTTATGTTTTTTCCTTTTTACCGGTCTTCCTTTGAGCTAATGAGGGTACCGCAGCACCCCTGGTGACCCCCATGCGTACACCTATGAGTACATTAAGTTGTTCATTTCAAAGTTGGAAAGAAGTGTAAATTTTCTGTTGTTTATTTATTTACTTATTTATTGGTGCTTTCAATGTTCGCTTTATGTTTGTATTTCCGTTTTTAAACATTTTAGATTGTTATTTTGCTCTTCTGGATAAGTAGAAATGGTGGAGCTTGATTTTATTGTTAGTTCAATATAGGTGCAAGGGTGCCCATATAGGGGGCTCAAGCCCCCCCCCCCTAGAAATTAAAACTTCCTTGCTTTCAGTACTTTTTTTCTTTGCAAAAATGTAAAAACATTTCTTCTCCAGCCATTAATGAATAATTTATTAAAAATGTCAAACTTTAATAACTCTCTAAACTGTACTGAAATCGGTTTCTATGGGGAAAATATCCTGCTTAACCACGGGGAAAATATCTGAGCCCCCCCTTAAAATTTTGCATATGGGCGCCCTTGTATAGGTGTTCTTGTTTCTTATTGGTCTATTCATTAAGCTTCTCATTGATTGCTAGTCTGACTATTTAAGTCTTTTCTGTTTCTAACTCTTTGCCTTTGTTGGATGTCTGTACAGACATCTACTAACATCGTCTTGCATTGATAAAGGTTTCTTATCTCTTGCTATACATTATGATGAATATTTTAATAATGTATTTATTTGTTTGTTTCAGATTTAGAAGCAAGGGAGAAAAATGCTGAAAATTATAAGGAAGTTGATCCTGCAGTAAAGCTGAGAGAAGAAGTAAGTTACATTAATTGATCTAAAAAGTTAAATAATTCCCAACCCATGTTCCAGTTATTGTTGTGTGAGGCATAGGCTTTGATCGTCTTGTAAAGGATAAATATGTATATCTATATAAATAAAACAGAATATATGTGTATATACATGTGTGTGTGTATATGAATTTCCCCTATACAAATTTACAGTTTACGCCAGATCGTGACCAAATTTGACAGGGAGGTACTTGGGTACCCAAGAAGGAACGTAGGGGGGTTTAAAAACGCCAAAAAAGTACTGAACCTTTCAAGTTTTAATTTTTGGGCCAGAAAATGGCATTAAACGGCTCTTCTACCCGGAATAATTATCCGAGTTTCTTAATTCAGGAAAACTTGGAAAGTAGATCGTCTGTTAGTTTAGGTTGCCGACCACTGTCTTAGACATTTAAAATGTGAGATAGAGAGAGAGAGAGAGAAAGAGAAATCTTGCTCTCTCTCTCTCTCTGTGCACTGTTGATTTCTCATGCCTAGGATGGTGATACAAGTCTAATATCAAATGATTCTAAGACTCTGGTAAAATGTTGAACATTTTTACCAGAACATTGCTGCTCTGGTAAAATGTTGTGAGTGGCAGAATGCTCTGAAATGTTGCAAGTTTCTCAAACTTAAAATTTTTTTCATTATTTTTGGCCTGTCTTCAAATTTGGACAATCGTATCATTTTCTTTTTTTTTTCTGCACACTTAATCTATTTTAGTACGCAAAAGTTTATCATTTACTAAAACCTTGTGAAATATTCCATTTTTTAAAAATATTCGCTAAGGTCTACCATTTTTGTAAAAACACTTTAAATTAAAAAATTCATATATTTTTTTGGGTGCTTTTCAAATGTGTTAACACATTAGGTCCGAGAAGCAGTTCGTAAATTTTTGTTGCTATAAACATTAAAATTTTCCTAGAGCTGTATTCCTTGCAATTTACAGCTTTCTAACCAGGTGATTTAGCATCCTCCATAAAGCATTATGTAATTTCTTTTCGAAAAATGAATAACCCGGCAAATCTTGATTAAACTATCTTAAATACTCAGTTTTAAGTCAAAATGGTATAAATATTTATTCATTTAAGAAATTTTAAGTATTTGTAAAAATGTTTTTATCATGAGTGTTACTTTGTTTCCTAAATAAAGGGTAAACTTTACGAAAAAAACATATTAAATTAAACATGTAATATTTTCATTGCAATTACCATGAATACCTCAAAAATTTCAATATTGAAACCAATTTTTAAAGCTTCAAGAAAAAGTTTATTAATACAAAATCTAAATTTTAGCTTTAGAAACACTCATGAGAGATGAACTCAGTAAACTATAAATTGTAGAGTTTTGGCAGTCATTTTTCTAAAATATGTAGTTGTTTGAATACCATATCTTAATTGAGAATTAGTCTTTCCTTAACAACACACAAATTTTGTTTTTGAAAACATTAACTTAGTGTCAGTGTTCACTCTTCAATTTTAAAGGTAACACTCATGAGATTTATAGAAGAATTCTTTACTGGAATAAATTCTATTGGTGTTTTTCAAAATTTAATTAGGTCTTTTGTTTCCTTAACAAAAAATACATTACTGCCTAATTGCATATTTCTGTATGTAAAAAAATTACGAAATAAATGGGTAACTTTAATGAGAGATGATTGAAATATTCTTCCCCTTGAATTGTACATTTCAATATACAATATATAAGGAATAAATATATCTGTTTTTAGACTTACACATTCTAAGAAGAAACAAATATGGCTCCGCTAACACTGCTGCTAACTACGATTAATAGATATTTTGCACGTAAAAAAAATTTAATTCCCTGGGGTAACACTCATGAGTTGCACATAAGGACACAAACTGCATTGAAATTTTAAACTGTTAGATGAGCAGTTCAGTAAATCAATTTCAGCTGTGTATAGGTACCATTTATTGCTTCCTTATTCAATGCATAAAAAGTAAAAAAGCTGCTTGAAAGCGTACAAAAAAGATTTAGGAAATATGAATTTTCTAGTCAGGACAAGAAAATTTCCGTTATTAGCTAAACTAAAGCAATAGAAAAGGCTTATTAATCTACGATCATGAAGAAAAAAAAGCACTGAATGCAATGAATTAAGTGTAAATCAATGGCTTAGTACATGCTTTCGCAATGCCAATAATAAAAAAAAATCATAATTTTATCAACATAAAAAAGAACAGATAAAGTCAGGATACCAAACTGTCAATCGTTTTGAAAATCACCCTTTTGCTTAGAAAGTATAGATTATTAATTTATGTCAGAAAATTTTCATTCTTCTTCTTATTATTATTACTTTTATTATTATTGGTTTAATTATCTTGTTAAATTCATTATTTGTAGATTGAAAGATTGAGGAAGGAAGGCTCAAAGCTACTGGAACAAGAAAAAGAATTATTGAGACAAGAAATTGAAAGAGAGAGATTTGGTAAATATAAGTTTTGTTTCTTGTGTATATGTGTGAGTGTTGCTGTACATTTTTTAAAATGTTTTTAATTCATGTTCCTTTAAATTGGTTAAACATTTAATGAATATTATTCTTTTAGTAATAAGAAAAAGTGTTTTAAAATGTTTCAATAACTTCTTTCTTTCTTTTTTTTTTTTTCCTTTTCTCCTTTTTTTTTTTTGGATTCTAATTTTTAAAGGAACAGATTTTTCTAAATGTGTGAATTATGATTACACTACGCATAATTTTTCAAAAAGTTTGTCCATTGTCGTATTTTTAAGTTCTAAACAGGGCCTGATTATGTGAAAGAATTATTTAATTATACCAAGGTTAGTTTTAGGGTCCCTAAAAGTGTAGTTTAGCCTTTATTATTATTATCATCACTAAATGTAAGAATTTTGTGAATAAAATATTGTAGACAATATTTATTTATTCTATTCGATTAAAATACTGAATAATAATTATGAATTTGGCAATTTTTAAAAATAGTTAAATGACCTTGTGTACATTCAATCAAACTCTTGTTATTTCCCTTGACAATTAGTCCATAGTTAATCGGGCCCTTAATACTGAATCTCTTCTTTTTTTTCTATTCCAAAAAAACGTATTTCTAGTTATATTTTCTAGTAAATATGTGAAGTGTACACATATTATTTTAGAAAACTCTTATTGGATGACTTATACATTAAAGCAGTTAATATACACTGGTTGAAAAACAAAAAATGATTTCTTCGTTCCGATGCGTCAATGGCTGACTTTTTCAAGAGTTTAAAGGTAAGAACGAAATTTAATACTTGTAACGGAAAGACTCGAGAAAAATCAGAGCCTTTACTGGTTATACTTGTACGTTTCCACCAATCATGGTAATTTAATTGAAAACAACTTTACAAAACTGCTGTTTCTGAAAAATAAAAGAAATACTAGCTATGTCACCCGATTTTGCACTGTCCACCTCGAAAATAAAAGTTATGTCAAGTGATGCGTGTTTAACAATCAGACTTGAAACAAAAAAAAAAAAAGACACAGTAAAACTTTGTGGCAAATTTTGGAAAAATAACCAAAAAGTAAACATTTTAAATCCTCTTATTACAGGAGAAGCCTTTAAAACCAAACCGAGAATTTTATTTGCTCATATTCGAGACAAAAAATGGCAACAGATCTTTCGTCTCAATGATTTTCTTTACCCTGTAAATTATAATGGAAGCATTGTTGCGGAAAGTTGAGATGAAGCACTGAATAATAATTTGAATGGAGGAAAGTCTTCAAAAAATAGGGATTTTATTTCGAAATCTAAGTGTCATAAATAGTAGTTTTTAATTGATGTCTCCGCCAGTTATTATCGGAGGATTATGTTAAATAGCCAAACATGGGGACGGGAAGATTGCGAATCCATCAATGGTTTGATGGTCAGTTCAATGTCGTTTGGGGAAGAAACTTGGACATAGATACATAGGTACATACGCTCAGTTTTTAACTATATAGGATAATCACAGAGTTTCAGGATACTAAAGCCATTCATTTCCATTTTTCTTTCCTTTAGACCGATTTTTTTTTTTTTTAATTTTTGAGTTCTAATATCAAGCTTTAGTTCAAGAAAACACATTGGCATCTTCAGTATTATTTATTTTTTGCTTGCCTTATAATTTATACTTTCTTCTTTGAGAGTACACTAAAATCTGCTACCATAATTCATTTTTTTTTAAATCTTTTATCAGGAATGAAAACCAAGAAATCTCACCTTTCCCCTCCCGAGTCATTCTTTTTCTATAAAAATTCTCTGTATTTAAGTAATAATTCTTTTCATAGGCAAGTAAGATCAATTATTTTCGCAGTTAAAATGTTGTAGTAAGGTCATCTGTAGCAATTGCAAACAAAATTATAACGTTCTGAAGCATAGTTACTTAAGTAATATTTTGTTTTTAAAACAATTTTTGTGTATACTTAAGGACTTCGTATCTTGTTGATAACAGGCACACAACTGCAAGAAAATGTTGCTGCACAACAACGAGAAAATGCTGTTTTGCCTAGGTTAAAGGTAATTTTTTTCCCTTTGCACCTAAGATTTTGTTTTATTTATTTATTTATTTTTTGGAGATAACTTTAAATTTAAGTTTTTATAGAAAATCAACTATGAATTACAAAATTCCTTATGTATTAAAAAATATTTAGTTTGCTTTAAGACTCTCCTTTAAATTATACTGAATTAGCAACTTTTATTATATTTTTAACTTTTCAATACACAAAATAAAAAAATAAATTGAAATTTTACAGTTGTATTTCACACAATGCTGATTTGAACTGCCACTTTAAAACCACAGACCTGAACGATTGGGTTGTTTCC